>NW_022095904.1:0-23300 GCF_006542625.1 Nomascus leucogenys | reverse complement strand
TTGGAGGCTGTGAAAAGTGAGGTGTGAGAACCCAAGCTGTGCCCCTCTGCCATGGTCGGCATTTAACCCAACCTTAGAAAAGCAGGGGACCAGAACCGAGCCTGTCCTGGAAGCCCTCGCCCATCCCCAGAGGGCTCCCGGTCCTTATTCCTCAAGGGGACCAAGAGGCTGAAATAGTCAGCACTGCCATGCTGTGGGGTCCTAAAGTCTGCTGTCCTTTCTGCAGACCAGGGCTGAAGGAGATTGCCCGGTGCTCTAGCCACGGTCTGACCCTTAGTCAACCTGGAGGCTGATGTCTAGAGTGGGCGCTGGCACGTGCAGCACCTGTAGCCTCCGCATCACCCTTAGGGGCAGGTCTGCCTCTCACGCCCATGCACAGAGGACCTGCTCTCCCAGCCTCCAGGTGCCCCTGTGGTGTCCAGGACGACGGGTTCTCTGCGTACTTGGTGGGGCTGGGGCCTCCCACTTCCACCTCCTTGTGTCCGTCACTCCCCTGTTTCATTCCACGCCGAGCCTCCCCTGCCTTGGGCTCCTCTGGGGAGGAGGTGGTGGCAGGAGTTGTCCAAGGGCAGCTCTGCCATGAGCGGCTGCTCCCGCGGCTCGTCCTGCTGCTGTTTGCCTGTGCTGCTGACCCGTGTGAGGTAGAGAAAGGCGTTCAGGTGGCTCATACCCACACCAGCGCCCCTCACAGGGTCCTCACTGGGGGCCAGAGCTGTGAGACTGAGGATGACGACGAGCCTGGGCTGTGCAGGGACACAAGCCCCAGGTGCTCCATGTGACCACCTCGGGAGAGGTCTCTGGCTTGTTGTGACCCTGAGGAGTAACCCACCGCCTCCTGCAGCTCTTTCAGACCCGGTTGCAAAGGAGAGCTGCATGCTCAACCTGCTGCTGTCGCTGCCGGAGGCCAACCTGCTCCCCTTCCTTTCCTTCCGGACCACCTGAAAAGGTAGCCCAGCTCTCCCGTGGCAGCCCAGGACTCCAGGTCCCCAGGCCGCGGGGTGCCTTTCTGCTCCCACTAGACCCCAACACCGAGGACCTTTCCCCTGACCCCTGTCTGCAGTCACTCACTGCCTCTTTGCGACTAGTGCCACTGCCACTCCTGCCCCCGCCACTCCTGCCCCGCCTCTCCTCTTTGCCACCCTCCTCCCCCTGCACTGTGGCCTTAAAAAAGAGCTCAGAGCTTTGGCCATGGCCAGCAGCACGCTAGGACCCCCTTCTTCCCTCCCAGTCACATCATAGAGGAGACTCCCTCACCAGCCCAGAGTTGGCCCCTTGTCCTGGGCCACTGAGACCCAGAAGTACCAGGGCTGGAGTCACCTTGCAGCACAGCCAGGGTCGAGGTCACTGCCTTCCTGAGGACTCCAGCACGGCCCAGCCCCTCTTCCTCTCTCCTGGTGGTGGCATTGAAACAGCACCCTCTGCTTCGGTCCTCTACAGGGTGGCAGAGAAGGAGGCAGTCATAAGATGTCCCTGTGCAACCTCGCCACTGTCTTTGGCCCCACGCTGCTCCGGCCATCAGAGAAGGAGAGCAAGCTCCCTGCCAACCCCAGCCAGCCCATCACCATGACTGACAGCTGGTCCTTGGAGGTCATGTCCCAGGTATGGGAAGACAGGCTCCAGCCCTGGCAACCCTGACCTGCCAGAGGTGGCCTCTGCCTGCCCCACCCCCAGTCCTGCCCATCTTCCTACTTGCATTGTATGTGTGTGGCCGCATTCATGGAGAGGGACTTGCCTAGGTCTGCATGGATGAGAGTGATAGTGGGGGCCCAGGCCACCTTCTGGTCCTGCTAGTGCACTTTGCTGGGGCTTAAAACTACCTCAAGTGTTGGGTGTGGTGGCTCAAGCCTGTAATCCCAGCACTTTGGGAGGCCAAGGCAGGATACCCAATCCCAGGTGTCTGAGGCCAGTCTGGGCAATGTGGCAAACTCCATCTCTAGAAAGAAATAAAAAAGAAAAATTAGCCAGGCATCGTGGCACACACCTGTAATCCTAGGTATCTGGGAGGCTGACACGGGAGGATTGCTTGAGCCCAGGAGTTAGAGGCTGCAGTGACCATGATGGAGCCACTGTACTCCAGCCTGGGGACAGAGCAAAGCCCTGTGCATCTCTAAAATAAACAATCCCCCCAGCCCCAAGTCATGCCTTGTCTCACTGTAAGGGGTTCATGTCACCAGCAGGGGTTTCTGCACCTGAGATGGACTTGGAGGCTTGGGCCCCAAAGACCTCCACCAGCAGCTGTGAGCCCCCTCTGAGCCACTCTCCTCTTCCCCACTCTGCCCCGGCAGGTCCAGGAGCCCAGGCATTCTTTGTAAACCCTCCTGACCACCTGGCTAAAGAAAACAGAAGCATGGAGGCTGCCAAGTATTTTCAAGAAATAACCCCATGAACACTGCATCACTTTTTTAGAAAGAGGGGCTTGGGGCAGGCAGAGGAGAGAAGGGAGAGCAAACTGAGAGCCAAGTTTCCAGATGGTCCTGCAGGAGGAGAGGATGCAGCTGCCCAGAGGGAAGCAGGATCACATTTAAGGAAGTGTGTGGGGTCCCTGGATGACACCAGCACCCAGTGGACTCTGGCGACCGCTCCCAAGGTGGGAGGAGTGGGTGCCCTGTGTGTCAGTGGGCAGCTCCTGCTGAGCCCGCAGCTCACTGGGGAGCCTGACAGCGGGCCATGCGCCTGACACTCCTCTCTGCTTGTGGACCTGGCGAGGCAGGGAGCAGAAAACAGAGCCACTTGAAGGCTTTCTGTCTGCATCTGTGTGCAGTGTGGATTTAGTTGTGCTTTTTTCTTGCTGGGAGAGCACAGCCACCATTTACAAGCAGTGTCACCCTCGTGGGTGGCGAGGACAGAACAGAAGCCTCTGCTCTCTGTACCTATCTGGGCCCGGTGGGCTCCCCTGTCCTGGCTTCCATCTCTGTCTCAGCGACCATCCAGCCCTGCGCAGGAACACATGTTGCTTAGAAAGCCAAATCCAGCCTTGTCTCGTCTCCTCTGGTCTCATGATGTGCATCTGTTACCTTGAAACTGGAAACCAGTCTATCAATGTCTGTGCCAATTTTTTTCCCTCTCCAACCTCCTTCCCCTTATGACTTTTTATTTATGTAGGTTGTGTGCTGTCTAATGATGGGATGACCACACTTTTCCATGTTCTAAAAGTGCTCCTCTCCCGCAGGGCCCCAGGGCTGATGGTTGCTTTGGGTCTACAGCTACGTCTTACCCGCCTCCTGGCTCGAAAGCCTGTGTGGTGGCAAAGCCGGTGCGGGGCTGGGGAACGCGGCGTTCTCCAGGAGGGGACCCGGCTCTCCTTCTGCAATGCAGGCAAAGGCCTAGATGCCAGTGTGACCTCCCACAAGGCATGGCTTCCAGACTCCCCGACCAGAAGTGATGCTTTTTTGCCTCGGGCCCTGGGTTTGAAGCAGCCTGGCTTTCTCTCGGTAAGTGGCTGGTGTCTTAGCAGCTGCAATCTGAGCTCAGCCACCTACACACCACCGTGGGGGAAAGAACTGACACTTTCATTAAAAAGTTTCCTGAGACGACTTGCGTGCATGTTGATTTCATGATGAGCGCCGCTGGGAAGAAGCCCTGAGCCGGTGGGGTGGGGCTGGAAGTGGCAGGTGCAGTGATGGGGCTGGGTGCCCAGGAGGCCTCAGTGCTCAATCAGGCCACGGTGGCCAAGCCCAGGCTGCAGGGAAGGCCGGCCTGGGGGTGTGGGTGAGCACAGGCAGGCGCCAGCTGGGCAGTGTTAGGATGCTGGAGCAGCATCTAACTCCTGAGTGGGGTAGTCTGGTTGGGGCAGGGACCGCTGTTGCTTTGGCAGAGAGAGATGATCCCCACTGGGGAGAGGCTGTTCTGACTCTGCAGGTGGGACAGGGACAGATGGCCACCAGGGTGACCCGGCTGGTCTTCCTTTGCTGTGCTGAGCCCTGGGACATGGAGGATTCCCGCCACACACAGCCTGGGCCCGGGTTCTTACCTGTGGCCACCGCTCTGGCACGAGCCCCTCAGTCTTGGGTGGTTTGCCTGGTCCGGGATTTGGTGTTGCTGCTGAGTCCAGCCTTTCCACCACCTCCGCATGGGCCGTGGGTGTTGTCAGCTGCCTCCCGCCTTGGCTTCAGTAGCTCACCCAGCTTACAGGGGAGCTGCCCTGGGCTGGAGATGGGCACGCACCCTGGGTCCTACTTAAGAATGCAGCTTGAGGAGACCCGGCCACATCCACTGGGCCACAGGTTGCCCTCGGCAATGCCCACATCAGCCGTCAGCCTGAGCCTCCCCAGGAGAGCAAGGCTCACACGACAAAGGCTGCCCGTGGCCAGTCAATGAGGTGGCTGAGCCCAGCCAGGACTTTCTCGGACTCCCGGGATGTGGCTCTGCTCGTGAGAGGCCTGGTCAGCTCTCTCGGGGTGAGAGGGGCTTGTCACACGGCCCCTGCCTGCGGTGTGACCCTTCTCAGCTTCTCAGCAGCCCTGCCTGCGGAGTGTCACCACACCATGATCATTTCCCTGACACTGGGAGGGTGTGGGGACGTCCTGGGTAGAGACAGGGCCCGTGGCAGCAGCAGGCTCAGGGGCGCCCTGCACTGGTGGGCTGGGGACCTGGTGGAGACCACACCAAGGGCTGGACAAGGGGACGAGCCTCCACCCTGGCCTCTCCTCAGGCCTCAGCAGCCCCTCCCACAGGCAGAAGGGTTCACACTGGGTTCTGCCCTCACTGCAAGAGCTACGAGTGCCACGTGCTGTTTGCCAATCTGGTGTCTGCAGGGCAGGAAAGGGCTGCCGCTGGCCCATTTCTGAGTGTTCAGCACCTAAGGGTGACAGCACTGTCTGTCCCTACCCTCCGGGTCCTGTTTGAAAATCAAACCCATGCTCACAGGCCGATTTGTTTTTTCTTTCAGAGACAGGGTCCCACTTTGTCACCCAAGCTGGAGTGCAGTGGTGCGATTATAGCTCAATGCAGCCTCCAATCCCCGGACTCAAGGGACCCTCCTGCCTCAGCCTGCCAAGTAGCTTGGACTATAGCTGTGTGCCATTGCACCTGTTTTATTCTTATTTTGTAGACATGGGGTCTGGCTATGTTGTCCAGGCTATTCTCAAAATTCCCGGCCTCAAGCAATCCTCCTGCCTCGGCCTCTCAAAGGTTGGGATTACAGGTGTGAGGCAAGGCACCCAGCTCAGCCACAGAGCCCTATTGCATCTCTCTTACTAGGAGCAAGAGCTGACTGCCCCCATCCCCATTCCAGAGTGTTGGGGCTGTGTTCAGCCGAGGCCGGGCCACTGGCATGGCCCAGGGAGCGGGATCATTCACTGCTGCCCCAAATCTGAGGTCATTCCACCTCGACAAGACTCCCATCCTTTACTTGACAGCTGGGGAAACCAATGTGCACAGAGCACCCCCAGCTCACTCGGGTGTCAGAGCTGATCCATGAGCAGAGGCTGAGATCCTGGGATCTTGTCCCTCAGCCGCCCCGTAAGCTTGCTCCCTTTCTGCTGGAAGAGATGGGGCTGGACCTCGACCGGCAGCCCTGGCCTGGACATGACTGTGCTCGTGCAGGTATTCAGGCCGAGACGCCCCGGCATCATATTTTTTTCTTTTTTGAGATGTCTCACTCTATCGCCCAAGCTGGAGAGCAGTGGCATGAAATTGGCTCACTGCAACCTCTGCCTCCTGGTTAAAGTGATTCTTCTGCCTCAGCCTTCCAAATAGCTGGGACTACAGGCTTGTACAACCACGCCTGACTAATTTTTGTATTTTTACTAGAGACGGGGTTTCCCCATGTTGGCCAGGCTCGTGTCGAACTCCTGACCTCAGGTGATCCACCTGCCTTGGCCTCCCAAAGTGCTAGGATTACAGGTGTGAGCCACTGCATCATTTAAATGTAGTGAGAGGCCGGGTGCGGTGGTCTCATGCCTGTAATCCAGTACTTTGAGAGGACGAGGCTGTCAGATCACCTAAGGTCAGGCGTTCGAGACCAGCCTGGCCAACGTGGTGAAACTGTGTCTCTACAAAAAAATAGAAAAAATTATCCCTGCGTGGTGGTGCGTACCTGTAGTCCCAGTTACTCAGGAGGCTGAGGCATTAGAATCGCTTAAACCTCAGAGGCGGAGGCTGCAGTGAGCTGAGATGGCGCCACTGCACTCCAGCCTGGGTGACAGAGCAAAACCTTGTCTCTAAATAATTAAATAAATAAATATGGCCAAGCACGGTGCCTTAGGCCTGTAATCCCAACACTTTGGGGGCCAAGGCAGGTGGTCCCTGAGGTCAGGAGTCCGAGACCAGCCTGGCCAAGACGGTGAAACACTGTCTCTACTAAAAATACAAAAATTAGCCAGGCGTGGTGGCAGGCACCTGTAATCCCAGCTACTCGGACACTGAGGCAGGAGAACCACTTGAACCTGGAAGGCAGAGGTTGCAGTGAGCTGAGATTGCACCACTGCACTCTAGCCTGGGCAATGGAGCAAGACTCCATCTCAAATAAATTAATAAATACAGAGCAAGATTCTGTCTCAAAAAATAAATAAATGTACATGTAATCCTAGCACTTTGGGAGGCTAAGACAGGTCGATCACCTGAGGTCAGGAGTTCGAGCCAGCCTGACCAATATAGCGAAACCCCATCTACTAAAAATACAAAAATTAGCTGGGAGTTGTGACATGTGCCTGTAGTCCCAGCTACTCGGGAGGCTGAGAAAGGAGAATTACTTGAACCCAGAAGGTGGAGGTTGCAGTCAGCCGAGATCTCGCCACTGCACTTCAGCCTGGGTGACAGAGTGAGACTCTGTCTCAAAAGGAATAAATAAATAAAATACAAAATAAAAAAAATAAATGTAGTAAATTGCAGAGTCGTGCTGCGGAAGCGTGCTGGTCCTATCCATGTGAAGGCTGATTTCATACACAAATGTCACAAGAACTTTTTTTTGTTTTGTTTTCTTTTTTTTTGAGACGGAGTCTTGCTCTGTCACCCAGGCTGGAGTGCAGTGGTGCGATCTCGGCTCACTGCAAGCTCTGCCTCCCGGGTTTATGCCATTCTCCTGCCTCAGCCTCCCGAGTAGCTGGGACTACAGGCGCCGCCACACCCAGCTATTTTTTTGTATTTTTAGTAGAGATGGGGTTTCACCATGTTATCCAGGATAGTCTCGATCTCCTGACCTCGTGATCCACCCGCCTCAGCCTCCCAAAGTGCTGGGATTACAGGCGTGAGCCACCGTGCCTGGCCACAAGAACTTTTATACCCACCCCTGAAAGAAAGCCCTGATTGCCTTCTGAAGAAGCAGTACAGGACTAACACGTGGGCTATCCCAGACAGCTCTGGAAAAATAAACAGAAAACAGAAAATGACACGCTAAGCCCTTGAGGCCAAAATGCCCTTCCCAAGCAGCTGCCAGAAGACAGGGAGCAGGATCGGGTTGGAGGTCACTTCTGGGTGAGGGGGAGAACGGTCAGGCCCGGGGCAGGGGTGTTGGAGCCTGGTTGGCCTCACTGGAACAGAAGAGAGCTGCTTCATGATGCTCAGCTGACAGGCAGAGCCTTGCATAACCCAAGTTCTCACGGTACAGAGAGGCGCCAGCGCGGGGACAAAGACACACACGCACTGAAATGGTTTCCTGGAAGACAGGGCCCAGTTGCATCTCTCAAATGGGACCAGATTGGAAGGGAGACCAGCTGCTTTGGGCAAATGAGGCCACTTCTGAATGAGCTCCCAAACTAGATGATGCCGAGGGCCCTGGACCTGGCAGCTGGGCTAGACATGGCATGGCCCTGTATTCCAGGAAACGGCATCTCAGTGCTTGTCTGCCAGTTCTCCAAAAGAACCATCCACTGGCCATTTTTCCATTCCCCTCCTATGCACAGACTGGGCGGGCCTGACCAGAAACTCTCCCTTAGGGTTTTCAGTCACTGCCAAAACTTGAGCCCAGCAGTGAGGATGTGATGTTAAAATGTGACTCTGGGCCAGGCAGTGGCTCATGGTTGTCGACCCAGTGCTTTTGGGAAGCTGAGCTGGGAGGATCAATTGAGATCAACAGTTCAAGGCCAACCTGAGGGACATAGATCTCTACAAACAAATAAAAACTAGCCAGCTCTGGCGACATGCACTGCTAGTCTCAGCTGCCCAGAAGGCTGAAGTGGCTTCAGCCCAGGAGTTCAAAGCTGCAGCTATGATCGTGCCACTGTATTCCAACACGAAAGACACAGCGAGACCATGTCTTGAAAAAAGGAACAAATAAACTAGGTATAGAAGAAACATACCTGAAAATGTCAGGGCTGGGTGCAGTGGCTCACGAGTGTAATCCCAGCACTTTGGGAAGCTGAGGTGGGTGGATCACCGGATTCAGGAGTTCGAGACCAGCCTGGCCAACGTGGTGAAACCCCATCTCTACTAAAAGTACGAAAATTAGCCAGGCGTGGTGGCATGCACCAGGTATCCCAGCTACTCAGGAGGCTGAGGCAGGAGAATCGCTTGAACCCAGGAGGCGGAGGTAGCAGTGAGCCAAGATCACATCATTGCACTCCAGCCTGGGCGGCAAGAGCAAGACTCTGTCTCAAAAAACACAAACAAACAAAACAACGTACCTGAAAATAGTAAAACCTGATACGACAAAGCCATAGCTAACCTACTACAGAATGGGGAAAAGTTGAAAGCATTTCCTCTGTAAACAGGAACAAGAGGGATGCCCATTCTCACCACTCCTATTCGACATCACACAATCAGGGAAGAGAAGACAATAAAAGGCATCCACACTGGAAAAGAGGACATCGAATTCTTCTTGTCTGATGAAGATGTGATCTTGGATCTAGAAACATGTAAAGGCTCCACCAGAAAACCCCTAGACCTGATAAATAAATTAATACAGTCATTTGCAGAATACAGAATCAACAACAACAACAACAAAATCAGCAGCATTTCTATACACCAATAATGGTCTGGTTGGGAAAGAAATTAAGAAGGCAATCCTATTTACAATAGCAACAACATGGAAAAATGTATGCCACAGAAGAAATTTCCCAAGGAAGTGAAAGATTTCTACAAGGAAAACTACAAAACACTGATGAAAATGTTTAAGAGGACAGAAAGAATGGACAATCATTTCATGCTCATGGAAGGAATTCATAGCATTAAAATGACCACACTGCCCGAAGCAGTCTAGAGATTCAATACAACCCCTACCAAAATACCAATGTCATCACTCACAGAATTGGAAAGTCCTACAATTCATAAAAAAGAACCAAAAAAGAGCTCAAAGACCCAAAGTCATGCTCAGCAAAAACAACAAAACTAGAGGCATCCCATTTCACTGCAAATTAGAACTACAAAAGTTTTGACAAGTGCATAGTAACCAAAGTATAATCCTAGCATAAAACTTGACACTTAGATCAATGGGACAGATGAGAGAACCCAGAAAGACAGACACATATTCACAGCCAATTGATCTTTCAGAGCCGACAGAAACACACACTGGGGAAAGGACACCCTCTTCAATGAATGGTACTAGGAGGGTTGGATGGCCACATGCAGAAGAATGAAACTGGACCCTTATCTCTCAGCATATAGACAAATCACTTCGAGATAGATTCAAGACTTAAATGTGAATGTTAAGATAGGAAACTACAAAAATCTTGGAAGGAAACCTAGAGAAAACTCTTCTGGATCTCACTCTAAGCAAGGAATTTGACGGGCTCAAAAGCCCCACATGGAGAAGGATGAGCTGGAGGATGGCCCACTGGACCTGTGTCCAGCAGAACTCCTGACAGCGCATGAGGGAGCCTTAGAGGCCAGGTTCCTCCTTGCTGTGCCCACGCGGGAAGTGCGGTTGCTAGGGTCAGAAGCTGGTCCAGACTTGCACGTGAAGCCTGCCTTGTTTGCAGTGGCACTGGATCCCCGACTTGCAATTGCGGGCGTCGGCTTAAATGGTCCCCCAGGGGTGTGATAGAAAGTAAAGACAAAAGTGCCACCCAACAGAGTTGCTCCCCGTGCCAGGTCTGCGGTCACCATGGAAGTGTGCTGCCTTGGGGGCCCCCTGGTGTTCAGGCCCCACCCCCCGTGCCCTATTACCATTGGGCCTTTCTCTTTAAAGGGTTTCTTCTGACGGAATGCAGACCTGGGCCCACCTGTACTGTCAATTTCCATGGGTGTGGCTGGAGGGCTAGAACTGGCTCCAGAATGCAGACCTGGGCCCACCTCTGTACTGTCAATTTCCATGGGTGTGGCTGGAGGGCTAGAACTGGCTCCAGAAGTGCCAGGCCTTGGGCTTCTCATGCCCACATCCATGCTTGCAGCTAGGAAGGGGACAGGAATCAGCGAGGTGACCTGGGCTGAGTCCCGGGAGTGGGAAGAGGTGGCAAGAAGGGGATGTGAGGAGGAGAACGGGAGCCTGATGGTCTGCGCTTCCTCCCAGACACAGGAGCTTGTGGAGGGACCTCTGCAGCAGATGTTAGGGGGGCACTGGGCCAGGCCAGTCTTGGACTTGTGTCTCTCCTGCTGTGCATCCATACTGGGTGCTTTAGAGACAGCAGGCAGACCAGAAGCCTGTTGCAAGTGAGGACAAAGTGTGGGCAGGCCATGAGGGGTCTGCAGTCCCAGATGGCCTTGGGCTCGCCCGCAGTACACTGTTATGCGCTCGAACGCAGCCTCCTTCTCCCGTCCAGGTCTTCAGCAGTGACCCGGAACCCCAGCTCTAAGGGAGGCGGCAGCATCAGGGGCTCCCCTCGCCTGCGTGGCCGCAGGGGAAACTTGCGTCTACGGGGCCTAGACGCCTGGGATCTGGGGAGCCATTGCCTGGGGCGCGAGTGTCTGCCCTGGTGCTATATCTGCTGCCTTTTCATACCGGGTGTGACCCGAAGAGACAGCCTGAGGCCTGTCCACTCGCTGTCTTTGAGGACCTGATGGTCAGCTGCAGTGGGAATGAGGCTGACCCCTCTCCGCTTTAGCCACGGGAAGCCTCCCATGGAGCTGTAGGAGCTCGAGATGGGCATTGCGTTTGGTGCACGAGCTCGTCCAGGAGGTCTGCGATCCTCATGTTTCTGACTTCTTGACTCTGGGCATGGAGGTCTCTCTGCACAGGCCAGCCTGGCACAATGGGAGAGAGGCCTCCTTTGTCCCGCAGGGCCTAAATTCAGACGTGCAATTCCCCGGTGACCTCGGGACTCTTCTCTGATAATCAGGACTCTCTTGGACTCTAGGGTCCTTGTCTGTCAGGCATCCCTGCCCGCTCTCCCTTGAGGCCCTCAACACTATTTTCTGGACACAAGTGTGGGGGACGGCCGGGTGTTGTGGGCCCCAAAGGGGTGACTTCCTGCTCCTGGGCCCCACAGAGAGTCCTTGTGCTCAGTGCAGTGGCTGAGCTGGAGGATGCCCTGGAACTCGGAGCACAAGCACGGGCTTGCTGTGGTACCTGTGCCATGAAATTGAAGTCAGGATCACCAGGAAGGAACACACTGCTTGCAGGATCACGGAAAGCCTTTTACAGTTGTCTTGACAGCCTGATGCCAAGTGTCCCGGGTGCTTGTAGGATGGCTGCCACTCAGTCGAGGGGCAGGAGCAACGGGGAGATCCCACAAGCAAAGTGAACTGGGGGATGGGCTGAACGGGCTCCAGGCAACTGAGCCCTACTGGCAGGTCCTCGGCCTGGGCCGGACAGGAATGAGGGCACAGAGTGCCCAGGTAACCGCTCCTGGGAGCAGTGGGGAACCGTCGTTTTTTGAACTCTCGAGAGCTGGGCTCTGAGCGTCCAGGTCAAGCTGCCAACTCGGCAACCGCTAAGCCAGCAGTTTCTTCTGTTGCCGGGCAACGCGCCTTTTAACCTGAGGGAGTGCTGCGCGTGCAAAGAAACCGCGTGAGGGACGGGGCGACCTTAACGGATTAGCGCGGCAAGTTTGCCGGGCAACGCATCTTTTAAAGGCTGAGGCAGTGGGTGCGCGTGCACAGAATGGCGCGAGTGACAGAGCGACCTTAACGGATTAATTAGCGCTGCAGGTACTGTGCAAGATACCTGCTGGCAATGGTGGTCGGCGGACGTGGAGGGGGTGGGGGGCATGCAAGAGGTACTGGAAGGAGAGACCCGGGCACAAAGTTTGCGGGAAGAACAGGTGCAACAATGGCTGCAGATCTGCCCGTGGATCACTGAAGATTCCTGCTCTCCTGCTGAGGTGGAGTTGCAGTGAGCTGAGATCGCACCATTGCACTCTAGCCTGGGCAACAAGAGCAAAAACTCCGTCTCAAAAAGAAAAAAAAGGAAAAAGAAAAAAAGAGGCCCGGGCGTGGTGGCTTATGCCTATATTCCTAGCATTTTAGTGAGGTGGGGGTGGGCGGATCAGGAGATCAGGAGTTGGAGAGCAGCCTGACCAACATAGTGAAACCCCGTTCTAGTAAAAATACAAATTTAGTCAGATATGGTGGCACGTGCCTGTGGTACCAGCTACTCGGGCGGCTGAGACAGGAGAATCACTTGAACCCAGGGGGCGGGGGCAGGGATTGTGATGCGTCGAGATCGCGCCACTGCACTCCAGCCTGGGCAACAGGCCAGACTCTGTCTTTTTTTTTTTTTTTTTTTGAGACGGAGTCTCCCTCTGTCGCCCAGGCTGGATTCCAGTGGCCTGATCTCGGCTCACCGCAAGCTCCGCCTACCGGGTTCACGCCATTTTGGCGGACTTGCAGTGACTGAGTCTCGACCCACCACCGGCTATTTTTTTGTATTTTTAGTAGAGACGGGGGTTTCACAGTGTTAGCCAGGATGGTCTCATCTCCTGACCTCTTGATCAGCCCGCCTGGGCCTCCCAAGTGCTGGGATTAAAGGCGTGAGCCACCCGCGCCCGGCGGAGACTCTGTCAAAAAAAAAGGCGCGAGGGGCACTTTGGGAGGTGGAGGCGGGCGGATCACGAGGTCAGCAGTTGGAGACCAGCTTGGCCAACATAGCGAAACCCCGTCTGTACTAAAACTACAAAAAATTAGCTGGACGTGTGGCGGGCACCTGTAGTCCCAGCTACTCCGGAGGCTGAGGCAGGGAGAATGGCGTGAACTTGGGGAAGGCGGACTTGCAGTGACCTGAGATCTCACCCACTGCACTCCAGCCTGGGTGATAGTGCGAACCTCCGTCTCAAAAAAAAAAAATAATAAATTAATAAATAAATAAATAAACAAAAAAATAAAACATGAGAGAGAGAAGAGACAGAGAGAAAAAGGTTTATTAATTTAATGCACTTTTTTTGCCTGTGTTCTTCAATTTGGCTTAGGAAACACCCACACTTGAGAGCTGGGGACTGTGGCCTGATTGTGCACATGAAATATATGGTTTCTTGCAAAAACCAGACACTGAATAATTACGATTTAGTTGAGTTAGAAATCCATTTGGTTTCTTCCATATTTTTCCAAAATTTTCATCCTTTTTTTTTTTTTTGAGATGGAGTTTCGCTCTTATCTCCCAGGCTGGAGTGCAATGGCGCCGATCTCGGCACCTGCTGGCAATGGCGGGAGGCTGGGGGACGCTCGCGGGGTAGGTACTGGAAGGAGAGGCGCGGCACAAAAGGCATGGGAAGACCTGGCGCTCACAATGGCTGCAGATCCGCCAGTGGATCACTGAAGATGCCTGTTCTCCTGCTGAGGCGGGGATTGCAGTGAGCTGAGATCGCACCATTGCACTGCAACCTGGGCAACAAGAGCGAAAACTTCGTCACACACAACCACACACACCACACACAAACACACACACAACACAACACACGAAAGAAAGAAAAAATAGTGGCCAGGAGTGGGGGCTCACGCATCCCAGCACTTTGGGAGGTCGGGGCGGGCGGATCAGGAGATCAGGAGTTGGAGAGCAGCCTGGCCAACATAGTGAAACCCCGTCTCTAGTAAAAATACAAATTTAGTCAGACATGGTGGCACCCGCCTGTAGTACCAGTTACTCGGGCGGCTGAGAGAGGAGAATCACTTGAACCCTGGGGCTCGCAGGGATTGTGATGCGCCGAGATCGCGCCACTGCACTCCAGCCTCGACAAAGAGCCAGATTCTGTTTTTTTTTTTTTTTTTTTTTGAGATGGAGTCTCCCTCTGTCGCCCAGGCTGGATTCCAGTGGCCTGATCTCGGCTCACCGCAAGCTCCGCCTACCAGGTTCAAGCCATTCTCCCGCCTCAGCCTCTGGAGTAGGTGGGACTACAGGCGCCCGCCACCACACCCGGCTAATTTTTTGTATGATCAGCCTGCCTCGGCCTACCAAAGTGCTGGGATTACAGGCGTGAGCCATCGCTCCTGGCCTCCTGCTTCTGTCTTCCCTGTGTTGTTCCCACTCGGACGTGCTTGATTGGGGGTAGCAGCTCTTTTCTTCATGAATTGGAGTGTCTGAGACACAGGCAGAATATTCCTCGATGCTGTTTCAGTTGGTGCTAGCTATTGGGGCTCGTTCCCCACCTGGCCTTGCTGGCAGGTTCTGCCTCCTCTCTGATTCTCACTTGTGCCACGACAGGTGGGCTTTAAGCTCAGCCATGAGCCCGGTAGCCGTGGCCTTGACTCATTTCTCCTTCCCCAGTTCTTTCCTCTCAGGATCCTGCTCTTTTCCTGAAAGAGAATCTCGAGGATATATCAGCTCGGGGTCTTCCCGAAGCCAGGTCCAAGGTGAGTGGCTGCGTGTTCTTCCTTCTTTATGAAGAGGGTTGGCACATTCCCTCCCCAGTCCTGGATCGTCAGCCTTCCACAGTCCTTCACCCGGGTACCTGCTGGCTGGTCCTCAGGAAGCTCTGGGCAGTGGGAACAGCTCCAACTGAAGAATCCAGATGTTGCCCGAGGTGTGCCCTCGAGATGTACTCTATTGAATGTCTCGTCCAGTCCAATTCAGTGGGTCAGTTGCTGGGGATCCCTCTGCCCAGCGCTGTGCTGGGAGCTCAGAGGAGTGGTTTTAGTGGAACCTGAGAAAGTAGGTGACGGCTCACATGGGGTCGCTTTGCCTATCCACGTGCTGGCCAGGGGTTGGTGCAGGATGTTTGCACGGTTGGTTTACTGGGATGGAATCAGACAGGGGCACGTGGAGCAGCTCAGGAAGGGCTGGATTGCAGCAGTGGGTTAAGAGTGGCGGTAGGGACACATCCCTGTGTGCTTTCCTCTGTACCTGGCCCCCGGCATGGGCCTTCATGGAGAGTCCTGGAGATTTAGAGAATCCGGGGGCTCAGCAAGGAATTGGCCCTGGGCACTTCTGCAGCCAAGTGGGACCCAGATCCCTCCTTTTACAGACTGTGGACTCTGTTCCTCATTTTGTTTTCTACCGCAACCACCTCACCCCATGGTTGTATTTAGAAGGGTGCAGTTGACAAAAAGAGCACAGTAGAGTGAAAGATCTGGAGGGATAAGGGGTCTTTGGTTTTTTTTTTGTTTTTTTTTTAGTATTTTGTGATTTTGTCAGTCTGCCACTCAAAAGAGGTGACGGCAGATTATAGCCAGCTAGAAACAGCTGCAAAACGTGTATTGTGAGCTGTGCCTCACTTCTGTAGTGTGTCACAATGCTTTATAGTCCTCAAGAAACTTGACAGTCAAATGCAATGCATGTTCCTTGCTTAGGGGATAGATCCAAAAAATTGATAAAGGCAGTTTGGGACAAGAGGAAATTTGAAAATGGGCTGTATCTTAGGTCATATTGCATCAATAGGAAATTTATTGTGTGTGATAATACTACTGTGATTATGTAAGAGAATATCCACAGGAGATGCAAGCTGAAGACTGTAGAGTGAGACATCATGATGTCTGCAACTTACCTTCAAATGGTTCAGCAAAAAAAATGTGTGTGCATGTATGTATGTCTGTATGTGTCTGTGCAGCTCCCTCTAGGTGGTAGGGCCCTTGTGCATGTGTTATTCCTATTCCTAAAATATTAGCTCGTTAGCTCTTTGAATAACCAGTTGACCCCCTGAGTACACGTCACCTTTGGCATTTTCTCTTGACAGTCTCATTCACACTCACAGTTCAAGTTGTTCTGTCTCCTGGGACATCTTGTGTCGTCTGTTCTGACTTCTCTGCTAGTGTCATTACCACATCAGCATCTGATTCCAATGCGTACTGT
The DNA here is from genome assembly GCF_006542625.1 of Nomascus leucogenys. Lineage (NCBI taxonomy): Eukaryota > Metazoa > Chordata > Mammalia > Primates > Hylobatidae > Nomascus > Nomascus leucogenys. The sequence continues at coordinate 7,270 of NW_022095904.1, read as the reverse complement.
CTGGGTTTTTTTCTTCCTTTCCCTGCAGAATGATGACACATTGGACATGGACTTCTCCCAGTGGCCAGAAATACCCACCAAAAAGGCCTGTGCGGGCCTCAGACCCTACCTACTCTTGCTGGCTGATGCTCCCCACACTGAAGCCATGAAGCCTCTGACAGCCTCACTGGCCAGCACCATATTCTGATCCTCTGGAGATATTTTTTTTGTTTTCTTTCTTTTCTTTTTCTTTTTTTTTTTTTGAGACGGAGTCTCGCTCTGTCGCCCAGGCTGGAGTGCAGTGGCACAATCATAGCTCACTGCAGCCTTCAACTCCTGGGCTCAAGCAAATCCCCAACTCAGCCTCCTGAGTAGTTGGAGAACCAAGGTGTGTGCCCCCACACCCGGCTTGGAGCCTTGTTTCAGCCCATCTTCTCCTTCCCTCGGCTATCGTCATCCTTCATGCCTGCATGCCTCAGTTAGGGGTGTGTTCTCAGCGTTTGTCCTCATCTCTGCCTCCTCATCTGAAATCCAGTGTTTTGGGGGGTAAGGTTTTATTGAGGTGTAATTTATATACAGCACAATTGTGCAATTTTAAGTATACAATTTGATGAGGTGGAGCAAACGTATACAGTTGTGTAACCAGCACCACTATCATGATACGGGACATTTCCATGACCCAGAAATGTCCTCTTGCCCCTGTGCATTCAGTCCTCTCCCCTCTCCCCTTGGTAACCACTATAGTTTTGCTATAGATTTTCCTCTTTAAGGATTTCATACGGAATTTATACTATGTGGTCTTTTGTCTCTGCTTTATTTCGCTTAGCATATGCTTTTGAGTTTATCCATGTTGTTGTGTGAATCAGTAGTTTGTTCCTTTTGATTGGTGAGTAATATTCCATTTGTATTAGTCTGCTAGGGCTGCCATACAAAGTATGGCAGGAGGGCTTAAACGACAGAAATGTATTTTCTCACGGTTCCAGAGGCAAGAAGTCTGAGATGAAGGTGTCAGCAGGGTTGATTTCTTCTGAGGCCTCTCCTTGGCTTGTAGATGGCCACCTTTTCCCCGCATCTTCACGTGGTCTTACCTCCTCTATGTCTGTGTCCAAATTTCCTCTTCTTATGAGGACACCAGTTATATTGGATCAGGGCCCACTGTATTGAATTCATTTTAACTGAATTACTTCTTTAAAGAACCTCTCTCCAGGCCGGGTGCCGTGGCTCACGCCTGTAATCCCAGCATTTTGGGAGGCTGAGGTGGGTGGATCACTTGAGGTCAGGAGTTCAAGACCAGCCTGACCAACATGGTGAAACCCTGTCTCTACTAAAAATACAAAACTTTAGCTGGGCGTAGTGGTGCATGCCTGTAGTCCTAGCTACTTGGGAGGCTGAGGCAGGAGAACTCTTGGACCCAGGAGGCAGAGGTTGCAGTGAGCTGAGATTGCAACGCTGTACTCCAGCCTGGGTGACAGACTGAGACCATGTCTCAAAAAAAAAAAAAAAAAAAACCTCTCTCGGAGTTACCGAGGGTTGAGACATGGGAATTTGAGGTGAGGGGTATACAGTTCATCCCATTGCGCCATTGGATGTATATTCCACAGTTTGCTTATCCATTCATCAGCTGATGGACACTTAAGTTACTCTAGGCTTTTGCTATTACAAATCAACCCGCTATAAATATTTGAGTACACGTACGGCTGTGCATTTTAATTTCTCTTGCATAAATACCTAGGTGTGAAATTGCTGAGCCATATAGTAAATATATGTTTATCAATTTTATTGATCTTTTCAAAAAACAATTTTTTTGCTCTGTTGATTTTTCTCTATTTTCTGTTTTCCATTTCATAGATTTCTGATCCTTATTATCTCCTTGGTGTCTTAAGATTGAAACTTACTTTACTTACTTTAGTGTCTTAAGATTGAAACATAGATATTGATTTGATACCTTTTTTTCCTCATATAGCATTCAGCGCTGTAAATTTCTAAGCACTGCCTCATCTATATCCTACAACTTTTGTTATGTTACATTTTCACTTTTATTCAGCTCAAAATAGCTTCTGATTTCCCTAGTGATTTATTCTTCAGCCATATGTTATTTCAGAATGTGTTGTTTCATTTCCTAATATTGAGGGCATTTTCCAGATAACTTTCTATTATGGATTTCTGATTTAATTCTATTGTCGTCAAAGAACGAATTTTGTATGATTTAAAGTCTTTCAAACCTACCAAGATTTATTTTATTTCCCAGAGTGTGGTTTATCTTGGTAAATGCTCCACATGCCCTTGAAAAAATATGTATTCTGCCTTTGTTGGTTAGAGTGTTATGTAAATATCAGTTAAGTCAAGTTGAATGATGGTGTTTTTTTAATTGTTCTGTCAGTTTTTGCATTATGTATTTTGAAGCTCTTTAGTAGATACATTTATATTCAGGATTGCTATGAGTTCTTAATGAATTAACTGTTTTATCATTATGTAATATTCTCTTTATCTCTGATAGTCCTCTCTCTGAAATCTACTTTGCTATTACTATAGGCACTTCAGCTTTTTTTTTTTAATTAGTATTTGTAGGGTTTATCTTTTTCTATCCTTTCACTTTTAACCGATCTTTGTATGTAAAGTGGGTTTCTGGAGCTTGCTCTTTTAATTCAGTTTGACAATCTCCACCTTTTAATTAGAGTGTTTAAACTATTTGCATTTAGTGTAATTATTAATATGGTTGGATTTACATGTCCCTTTTTTTTTTTTTTGACAGAGTTTCACTCTTGTCACCCAGGCTGGAGTGCAGTGGCGCAATCTTGGCTCACTGCAACCTCCACCTCCTGGGTTCAAGCAATTCTCCTGACCTCAGGTGACCTGCTGCCTTGGCCTCCCAAGTGCTGGGATTATAGGTGTGAGCCACCCCACCCGGCCTTGCTGTTAGTTTTCTATGTCTTATGTCTTTTTTGTTTCTCGTTTCCTCCCTGAATGACTTCTTTTGAGGTAAACACATACTGTTCTAATATACTCTTAATTCCTCTGATTTCATTAATATTTTTCACCTTTTAGTTATTTGATTGGATGCTGGACATTGTGAATTTTACTTGGTTGAGTAGGTTTTTGGAATTCCGTGTTTCTGGGATTTGTTCTGGGATGTAGTGAAATTACTTGGCATCTATTTGATCCTTTCAAGGATCAAAGCAAGTCTGGAGTTGGGTGGTGGCCAGGATGCCCAGGCCCAGGGGGAGCAGGCAGGAAGGATTGGAAGGCAGTCAGGTGAGGACTGCAGGTAGGCTCTCTTGGTCCCTTGGGGCACAGAACTTGCTGATATATACAAGGTTTCCTTCCTTAGAGTGTAATAACGGTTTCTAGTCTGGGTTCGGATCCTTTGCATTAGTGAGCTTTGAATAGAGTTGATGGGATTTTTGTACTATTAATATTCTCTCAAATTTTTAAGTTTGAAATTCTTGGCCCCAGGAAGCATAGCCTCTCTCCCAGGACTTAGAGCCTGATACAACAGCCATGTACAGTCCCTGGGTCCCACCTCAAGTTGCCAGGGTCCAGTGGTGTCTATTCAGACCTGCTTTCCCAGTCTAGAAGGTGGTGTGGGAATGCATGCCAATTCCCAGCCCCCTCCCTGCCCCTGGTCCCCAAATTCAGTCATGGTCAGTGTCTACAGCACAACCTTCTGGCATGGGAGAAGGTCACCTGAGGTTAACCCTTTACTTGTAGGGTCCTTAATCAATCTCTGGCTCCTTTGGAACCATGGACACAGAATCAGTCCTGGGTGAGTGAGAACCTATATGTCATTTCAGGAATCAGTGAGTTTCAAGGATGTGGCTGTGGACTTCACCCAGGAGGAGTGGGGTCAACTAGACTCCGCTCAGAGGGCCTTGTACCGGATGTGATGTTGGAGAACCACCAGAACCTTCTTGCCCTAGGTAAGATCCCCCAGCCCCAGGCTGGGGCGTCTGCTGTCAGCCTTCTTCTGCATGGTAGATATTAAGGAGGATCCCTTCAGTGCCGGCCCTGGTGTCAGATATGTCATGGGGTGGGAAGCAAGGCCTGTGCCTTGGGGCACTCATGGCCAGGGGCCTCGACCACGCCAGAAGTCCCCAGGGGACAGCGTGGGAGCTGGTAGCATCCTTGCTTGGTGTTTCCCCTGGTCCTGGGATGGGGGCAGGGAGAGAAGAGAAGAAGGTGGGACCCTGGAGCCCAGCTGGCTCTGGAACGGTCCTCCAGCAATGAAGTAAGGACGTCAGCACACGTGGGGTCTTCAGAGTATACACTGGGATTTGGGTTCCAATCTGAGACCCTCACCGCTTTTGGCCTAGAGGACCTCCTGTTCCCAGAGAGGGTGTCCACTTCACAGGCATGGTCCTTGTTAGGGGGTGGCCTGTAAGGTCGACTGGGCCTGGAGAGCCGCAGCATGCCCAGCCCACTTTCTCTCCAGGAGCAGGACCTCCACTGCACAAGCCAGATGTGATCTCTCATCTGGAACGAGGCGAGGAGCCATGGAGCATGCAGAGGGAAGTCCCTGGAGGGCCCTGTCCAGGTGAGCAGAGGCACAGGTGGAAGGGTGCCAGCCCTAGCACCCCTGGCGGCACCTCCTCCTATGGCCCCTATTTTCCTCCCTCAGTTTGCCCTGGCTCCATCTGTCCTTTTCAGGTCCCCCGCCAGACCCTCCACCCGCCTCCCTTCAGCACATACTGAGCACTGCCTGTGTGCTGAGACCTATTCTGGGATACAACAGGGAACAAACCTGGCCACTGGGACCAAATGGCCACTTGCTGATGGGGGTGGGAGGCAGGAATAGAAATATTGAGCCAGTGGTGTTGGCTAGGCAGCTGGGGGTGTGGGATTCGGGCAGGGGGCCACCAGGGGAGGGGCAGCTGGCATTGATCAGTGTCAGGGTCAGGGCAATCATCAGCATCAGGGCCAGTGCCATCATCAGCGTCAGGGCCATCATCAGCGTCAGGGTCAGAGTCAGCATCAGCATCAGGGTCAGCATCAGCGTCAGGGTCGGGGCCAGCGTCAGGGTCAGGGTCAATGTCAGCGAGGGCTTCCGGGCTGTGGCCAAGATGGCAGCCCTCCATGAGGGAAAGGGGACTGGGGTGGGTCTGGAGCAGAAGGTAGTCTGTTTTTTCTTTCCAACATTCTTTTTGTAGACTTCTCTTCTGAGTTGGTTGATGAATAAGTGAATTAAATTATTTCGGCTTAATTTATTGGACAGTGACTGCTGAGCATGTTAGGTGTCTAGAAGCTTGAGAAACACCTTTCTGTGGGAAAGGCAGCCGATAGCTGTGGAGCACAGAACACGGGGGTCGGGGAGGCGGCCCCTCCTCCATCCCCCTCCGCTGCCACACACCACCCAGCCCAACCTGCAACAGCGGCTGCAGCCCCAGCTTTCTGGTCTGTATTTCTCACCCCAGCCTCTGATGCTTGCTTTGTCCTCTTTAACAAAATTACAGGTTTCAAAAAATTCCTATTTTTGTTTGATTCGTAGATGAATATACTGAAAATGAGGCTGAAAGGTTATTGAAATCCTGCATAATCTTTCCACCTAGAGATAACTGTTCTCTAATAACTGACCATGTCACTGATTCCTCTGGGCCTTCCTCTGTGTGCGGATAGACTTTTGTAAAGCTACACGTGGCCAGGCGTGATGGTCACACCTGTAATCCCAACACTTTGGGAGGCCAAGGCAGGCAGATCACCTGAGGTCAGGAGTTCGAGACCAGCCTGACCAAACATAGAGAAACCCCGTCTCTACTAAAATTACAAAATTAGCCGGGCATGGTGGCGCATGCCTGTAATCCCAGCTATTTGGGAGGCTAAGGCAGGAGAATCGCTTGAACCCGGGAGGTAGAGGTTGTGGTGAGCTGAGATCACGCTATGCACTCCAGCCTGGTAACAAGAGTAAAACTCCATCTCAAAAAAAAAAAAAAAAAAAATTAGCTGGGCGCAGTGGTGGGTGCCTGTCATCCCAGCTACTCTGGAGGCTTAGGCAGGAGAATTGCTTGAACCCGGGAGGCAGAGGTGCAGTGAGCCATGATTGCACCATTGCACTCCAGCCTGTGTGACAGAGCTAAACTCCATCTCAAAAAAATAAATAAATAAAGCCTTATGCACCCTCGGAAGCACAGCACTCACGCCGGAGTCTGGCTACCGCACTGGCCATGGCATAGTGAGCGTCCTCACGTGATGTTTACTGATTGCACAGTATCCCTTAGATGAATGTGCTCTGCTGTGTTGTTGGCCCTATTGCTGCCCAAACAACTTTTTTCTGGCCTGGGCCTCTTCTCTCTGCTCTGTGCACCTTCCCTAGACTCTTACCTCTCACTTGGTGTGCACGTGGTCTACACTATAGTGACACCAGCTGAGCTGCAGCCCTGTGTCATTGACCATCTCGTGGGCCTCTGCTTGCGTGTCTAAAGCCAGACTTGGAACTGGCCCTTCCTCCTCCCGTCCCTGTCTTTGTAAAAGCTTCCACCATCCACCCAGGCTTGGGTGTTTGCTGAGGTCTCATCCTCTCCCCCATTTCCTCTCTTGCCATCTTCAGTCAACAGCTAGGGCCGTCAGTTTTAGCACCTAAATGGCTCTCAGATCTGCTGCTTCCTGTTCATTTTCATAGCCTTGGTTCCTGTCTGAAGTTGCCATTTTTCACCTGAATTATTCAGATGGCCTCCCTAACTGGCCTCCCTAACTGCTCGCTCCAACCTCCTTACACACCACCAAAGCCACCTTCAAGACAAACCATTATGCCAGGCACAGGGACTCACACATCTAATCCCAGCAGTTTGGGAGGCCAAGGCGGGAGGATCGCTTGAGCCCAGGAGTTGGAGGCTGCAGTGAGCCGTGATTGCACCCCTGCACTGCAGCCTGGACAACACAGCGAGACTCTGTCCCCACCCTCTGCTTCCCCACCCCCCACCAAGACACCATATGATCACGTCAGCCTCTGTGCAAAAGGCCTTTCTTCCCCAGCTGCCCTCTGAGTCAGGCATCTGGTCACCTCGAACCCATCCACCTTGCCAGGGTCACTTCTCAGCCTTCCTGCCTCTGCGTGTCTTGTCTTCATCTTACTGTCTCACCTCTGAGCTTCTGCACATGCTGTTCGCTCTCCACCTGGCTACCTGCCATGTGTGCCTTGGCCAGTTCCATTTGCCCTGCTCTTCTGGATGGGTTGGGGCCACAGGCAGCACCACCATGCAGCTCTGCCCACTGCGCTACACTGCTCCCTTTTAAGCCTCGGGAGGACAGAATTAGAAATAAAATCTCCTGCCAGCTCAGAAAACCTTGCTATAGAGATAGA
>NW_022095903.1:0-25446 GCF_006542625.1 Nomascus leucogenys | reverse complement strand
TGAACAGAATGCTTCTGTTTAGTTTTTACTTGTAGATATTCTTTTTCCACTGTAACGCATCTTACCGCTAAAAAGGTCCACTTGCAGTTTCTAGAGAAGAGTGTTTCAGATCTCCTCAATCAAAAGTAAGGTTCAACTCTGTTTGTTGAAGGCCAGATCAGAAAGAAGTTTCACAGAAGGCCTATGTGTAGTTTTTATTTGAAGATATTCCTTTTTCCACTAGAGGCCTCATAGCGCTCCAAATGTCCACTTGCATTTTCTACAATAAGTGTTCTTCAGAACTCTTCAGTCAAAAGTAAGTTTCAACTCTGTTACTTGAATGGACAGAACAGAAAGAAGTTTCACAGAATGCTTCTGTGTAGTTTTTTAATTTGAAGATATTCCTTTTTCCACTATAGGCCCCCTTAGCGCTTCCGAAAGTCCACTTGCTGTTTCTACAGAAAGAGGGTTTCAGAACTCCTCAATCAAAAGTAAGGTCCCACGCTGTTAGCTGAATGTACAGATCAGAAGGTAGTTTCACACCGAATGCTTCTGTGTATTTTTTTATTTGAAGATATTCCTTTTCCACTATAGGACCCTTTGAGCTCTGAATGTACACTTGCGGTTTCTGCACAAAAGTTTTTCAAGATCTCTTCTATCAAAAGTAAGGTTCAACTCTGTTAGTTGAATCACAGATCAGAAAGAACTTTCAACAGAATCCTTCTGTGCAGTTTTTATTTGAAGATATTCCTTTTTGCACTGTAGGTCCTTAACGCTCCCGAATGTCCACTTGTGGTTTCTACAGAAAGAGTGTTTCAGAACTCCTCAATCAAAAGTAGTATTTTATTCAGTTAGTTGAGTGCAGAGTCCAAGAAAAAGAAAGTTTTCACAGAATTCTTTCTGTGTACTTTTTATTTGAAGATATTCCTTTTTCCACTACAGGGCCCCTTTGCGCTCCAAATGTAAACTTGCGGTTTCTTCGGAAGAGTGTTTCAGAAAACTCGAGATCCATCAAAAATAAGGTTCAACTCTGTCAGTTGAATGCACAGATCAGAAAGACATTTCTCCAGAATGCTTCTGTGTCGTTTTTATTTGAAGATATTCTTTTTCCCACAATAGGCCCCTTAGCGCCTCCGAATGTCCCTTGAAGGTTTCTACAGAAAGTTTTATTGAGAACTCCTCAATCAGAAGTAAGGTTACTCTGTTAGTTGAATGCACAGATCAGAAAGAAGTTTCACAGAATGCTTCTTTGTATTTTTATTCAAGATATTCCTTTTTCCACTATAAGACCCTTAGGCTCCGAATGTCACTTGCAGTTTTCTACAGAAGGGAGTGTTACAGAACTCATCTATCAAAAGGAGAGGTTCAACTCTCTTAGATCAATGCACAGATAGAAAAAATCTAACAGAGCGTTCAGTGTAGCTCGTATTTGAATACATTCCTTTTTTCCAACTATACGCCCTAAGCGCTCTGAATGTCCACCTGCAGTTTCTACAGAAGACTCTTTCAGAACTCCTCAAATCAAAGAGTAAGGTTTCAACTCTGTTAGTTGAAAGCAGAGATCAGAAAGTACGTTTCACAGAATGCTTCTGTGTGGTTTTCATTTGAAGATACTCGCCATTTTCCGCTTGAAGGCACCATTGGCATAGATCACCGACTTCCATGTGGGGCTTCTACAGAAAGAGTATTTCGAAGACTGCTTAAGCAAAAGTAAGTTTTCAGCTCTGTTAGTTGAGATACTGCAGATCAGAAATCTGTTTCCAGAATGCTTCTGTGTAGTTTTTATTGACGATATTCCTTTTTTCCACTGTTAGGGCCCCTGTTGCTCTGAATGTCACTTGCAGTTTTACAGAAAGAGTGCTTCAGAACTGGCGCAATGCAAAAGTAAGGATTCAACACCGTTAGTTGAATGCAGCGATCAGAACGAAGTTTTCAACAAGAAATGCTGCTGTGGTAGTTTTTATTTGAGGATATTTTCTTTTTCCACTATAGGGCCCCTTAGCGCTCCGAATGTCCAGTGGCATTCTACAGAAAGGTGTTTCAGAACTGCACAAGTAAAGGTAAGGTTCAAACCACTTGTTGGAATGCACAGATCAGAAAGACGTTTCAGAATGCTTCTGTGTAGTTTTTATTTGAAGATATCCTTTTTCCACTATAGGCCCCTCAGCGGCTCCGAATGTCCACTTGCAGTTTCTACAGAAAGAGTGTTTCAGAACTCCTCAATCAAAAGTAAGGTTCAACTGTGTTAGATGAATGCACAGATCGAAAGAAGTTTCAACAGAATGCTTCTGAGTAGTTTTTATTTGAAGATATTCCTTTTTCCACTATAGACCATTAGCGCTATGAACGTCCACTTGCAATTTCTACAGAAGAGTGTTTCATAACTGCTCTATCAAAGTATGGTTCACTCTGTTAGTTTTATGCACAGATCAGAAAGGAGTTTCAGAGAATGATCTGTGTAGTCTTTATTTGAAGATATTCCTTTTCCTCTATAGACACTTAGCGCTCACGAACGTCACTTGCAGTTTCTACAGAAAGCGTGTCTCAGAACTGCTCAATCAAAGTAGGTTCAACTCTGTTAGATGAATGCGTAGATTGGAAAGAATTTTCACAGAATGCTCTGCGTAGTTTTTATTTGAGGATATTCCTTTTTCCACTATAGGCCCTAAGTGCTCTGAATGTCCACTTGCACTTTCTACAGAGAGCGTTTCAGAACTCCTCAGTTAAACGTAATGTTCAACTCTGTTAGTTGAATGCACAGATCGGAAAGGAAGTTCCACAGAATCCTTCTGTGTAGTTTTTATTTAAGACATTCTTTTTCCACTGTAGGCCTGTAGCGCTCCGTATGTCCACTTGCAGTTTCTACGAAAGGGTGTTTCAGAACTACTGAATCAAAGTAAGGTTCAGGTCTGTTAGCTGAATGCACAGATCAGAAAGAAGTTCACAGAATCCTTCTGTGTAGTTTTTATTTGAAGATATTCCTCTTTCTACTACAGACCCCTTATAGTTCCGAATGTCCCTTGCGGTTTCTACAGAAAGAGTGTTTCAGAACTCTTCAATCAAGAGTGAGGTTCAACTCTGTTAGCTGAATGCGCCCATCAGAACAAAGTTTCACAGAATTCTCTGTGTAGTTTTTATTTGAAATATTCTTTTTCCAGTAGAGGACCCTTAGCACTCCGAATGTCCACTTGCAGTTTCTACAGAAGAGTGTTTCAGAGCTGCTCAATCAAAAGAAAAGTTCAGCTCTGTTAGCTGAATGCACAGATCAGAAAGAAGTTTCACAGAATGCTTCTGTGTAGTTTTTTAGCTGAAGACATTCCTTTTTCCACTGTAGCCCTTAGCGCTCCGAATGTCACTTTCAGTTTCTACAGAAACGAGTGTTTCAGAGCTGCTCATCAAAGTAAGGTTCAACTCTGTTAGTTGAATGCACAGATCAGAAAGAAGTTCACAGAATGCTTCTGTGTAGGTTTTATTTGAGGATATTCCTTTTTCCACTATAGGCCCCACAGCGCTCCGAATGTCCACTTGCACTTTCTACAGAAAGAGTGTTTCAGAACTGCTAATCAAAGGTTAGGTTCAACTCCGTTAGTTGAATGCACGGATCAGAGATAACTTTCACAGACTACTTCTGTGTGGTTTTTTATTTGAAGATATTCCTTTTTCCACTATGGCCCCTTACCGCTCTGAATGTCCACTAGCAGATTCTACAGAAAGAGTGTTTCAGAACTGCACAATCAAAGTAAGGTTCAACTCTGTTGGTTGAATGCACAGATCAGAAAGTAGTTTCACAGAATGCTTCTGTGTAATTTTTATATGACCATATTCTTTTTCCCACTATAGGCCGCTGATCGCTCGTATGTCCAATTGCAGTTTCTACAGAAAGGTGTTTAAGAACTGCGCAATAAATGTAAGGTTCAACTCTGTTAGTTGAATGCACAGATCGAAAGTAGTTTCACGGAATGCTTCTGTGTAGTTTTATTTGAAGACATTGCTTTTTCCACCATAGGCCCCTTAGGCTCCGAATGTCCTGTTGCAGTTTCTACATAATGAGAGTTTCAGAACTCCTCAATCAAAGAAGGTTCAACTCTGTTAGTTGAATATAGAAATCAGATAGTAGTTTCACAGAATGCCTCTGTATAATTTTTATTTGAAGATATTCCTTTTTCCACTATAATTCTCTTAGCGCTCCAAATATCCACTTGCAGTTTCTACAGAAAGATTGTTTCAGAACTCCTCAATCAAATTAAGGTTCAACACTGTTTGTTGAATTCACAGAACAGAAAGAAGTTTCACAGAATGCTTCTGTGAATTTTTTATTCGGAGATATTCTTTTTCCACTATTGGCCCTTTGTGCTCTGAATGTCCACTTGCAGTTTCTACAGAAAGAGTGTTTCAGAACTCCCTCATCAATTAATTATAGGCTTCTACTCTTCCTTAGTTGAATGCAGCTGATCCAGAAAAGGAAGTTTCACATAGAATGATTACTGTTGTTGTTTTTTATTTGAAGAATTACTTTTTATTCCCCTCACCTAGACAGAAGGGCAGCTGAGTGGTCTTTATTGCCGGAATGACAAGCGTGTCCAGTTTTCCTTCCCTACAGAAAGAGTGTAATCAGAATGCCTCAACGTCAAAAGTAAAGGGTTGAACTCTGTATGAGTATCATCGATGGCCTCAGATCAGAAGAAAATTTCAGCACCAGTGCTTCTGTGGTAGTTTTTAATTTTGAAGATATTCCTTTTACTTTTTTCCACTATCTACAACGCGCCCCATAGTGGTACAGGACATGTCGGCTGTATGCAGTTTCTTTTACCAGAAAGTAGGGTCCGTTTTCAGAACTGCTCTAATCAAGAAAGTTAGTCGGAAAAGACAGAATTTAGTTGTATGGGGCACTACGCTCATGTCAGAACAGAGTTTGCATCTCCACAGGTGCAACTCTGTTTTTTCTCTTTGAAAAGCCTGTGTTCTTTTTTCCACTATAGGCCCTTTAGCGCTCAGGATGTCACTTGTAGTTTTATACAGAAAGGAGGTGTTTCAGAACTGCTCAATCAACAGTTAAAGGTTCAAACTCTGTTAGTTTCAATGCCCACATCAGAAAGGATGTTACACAGAATGGCTTCCTGTGTAGTTTTTATTATGAAAGATATTCCTTTTTCCACCTTAGGCCTCTTAGCGCTCTGAATGTCCACGTGCAGTTTCCACAGAAAGATTGTTACATGAACTGCCTCAATCCAAAGGTAAGGTTTCAACTCTGTTACTTGAAGGCACACATCAGAAAGACGTTTCACAGAATGCTTCTGTACAGTTTTTATAGGAAGTTATCCCTTTTTCCACTATTGGCCTTTATAGCACTCGAATGTCCGCTTGCGGTTTTTTACAGAAAATTGGTTTCAGCACAGCTCAATCAAAAGTAAGATACAACTCGAGTTCCGTTGAATGCACAGATCAGAAAGAAGTTTCAACACAAGAATGCTTCTGTGTATTTTTTATTTGAAGATATTCCTTTTTACACTATAGTCCTAAGCGCTCCGAATTTCCGCTTGCAGTTTCTAAAGAAAGAGTGTTTCAGAACTGCTCAATCAAAAATAAGGTTCTACTCTCTTTCTTCAATGCACAGATCAGAAAGAAGTTTTCACAGGATTGTTCTGTGTAGTTTTTGTTTGAATATAATCCTTTTTCCACTATACAAACCTTAACGCTCCGAATGTCCACTTGCAGTTTCTACAGAAAGAGCCTTTCAGAACTGCTCAATCAAAAGTAAGGTTCAACTCTGTTAATTCAATGCACAGATCAGAAAGAAGTTTCACAGAACGCTTCTGTGTGGTTTATATTTGAAGATATTCCTTTTTCCACTAAAGGCCTTTTAGGGCTCCGAATGTCCACTTGCAGTTTCTACAGAAAGAGTGTTTCAGAAGTGCTCAATCAAAACTAAGGTTCAACTCTGTTAATGGAATGTACAGATCAGTAAGAAGTTTCACAAAATGCTTCTGTGTAGTTTTTATTTGAAGATATACCTTTTTCCACTATAGGCCCCTTAGCGCTCCGAATGTCACTTGCAGTTTCTACAGAAAGTGTGTTTCCTAACTGCTCAATCAAAGTAAGGTTCTACCCTGTTAGTTGAATGCACAGATCAGAAAGAGGTTTCACAGAATGCTTCTGCGTAGTTTTTATTTGAAGATATTCCTTTTTCCACAGTAGGCCCCTTAGCGATCCAAACGTCCACTTGCAGTTTCTACAGAAAGAGTGTTTCTGAACTGCTCAGTCAACAGTAAGTTTCACTCTGTTAGTTCAACGCCCACATCAGAAAGATGTTACACAGAATGCTTCTGTGTAGTTTTTATTTGAAGATATTCCTTTTTACACCTTAGGCCACTTAGCGCTCTGAATGTCCACTTGCAGTTTCCACAGAAAGATTGTTACAGAACTCCTCAATCAAAGGTAAGGTTTAACTCTGTTACTTGAAGGCACACATCAGAAAGAAGTTTCACAGAATGCTTCTGTAGAGTTTTTATATGAAGTTATACTTTTTCCACTGTAGACCCTCAGCGCTGCAAATGTCCATTTGCAGTTTCTGCAGAAAGAGTGTTTCATAACTGTCCAATCAAAAGTACGGTTCACTCTTCAGTTGAATGCACATGTCAGAAAGAGTTTCACAGAATGGTTCTGTGTAGTTTTTTTTGAAGATATTCTTTTTCCAATATACGCCCTTAGCGCTCCGAATATCTACTTGCAGTTTCTACAGAAAGAGTCTTTAGAACTGCCAATCAAAAGTACGGTTCAACTCTTTCAGCTGATGCACATGTCAGAAAGAAGTTTCACAGAATGGTTCCGTGTAGTTTTTATTTGAAGAATTCCTTTTTCCACTATAGGCCCTTAGCGCTATGAATGTCCACTGGCAGTTACCACAGAAGGAGTGTTTCAGAAATGCTCAATCAAAAGTATGGTTCAACTCTGTTAGTTGAATGCACAGATCAGATAGAAGTTTCACAGAATGCTTCTGTGTAGTTTTTATTTGAAGATAATCTTTTTCCACTATAGGCCGCTTAGAGCTCCGAATGTCCACTTGCAGTTTCCACAGAAAGAGTGTTTCAGAACTGCTCAATCAAAGTAATTTTCATCTCTATTAGTTGAATGCACAGATCAGAAAGAAGTTTCACAGAATGGTTCTGTGTTGTTTTCATTTGAAGATATTCCTTTTTCCACTATATGTCCCTTAGCGCTATTAATGTCCACATGCAGTTTCTACAGAAAGAGTCTTTCAGAACTGCTCAATGTAAAGTAAGGGCCAATTCTGTTCGTTGAATGCACAGATCATAAAGAAGTTTCACCAGATGCTTCTGTGTAGTTTTTATTTGAATATATTACTTTTTCCACAATAGGCCCTTTAATGCTCCTAATATCCTCTTGCAGTTTCTACAGAAAGAGTGTTTCAGAACTGCTCAATCAAAAGTGAGGTTCAACTCTGTTAGTTGAATGCACAGAAGAGCAAGAAGTTTCACAGAATGCTTCTGTGTAGTTTTTATTTGAAGATAATCTTTTCCACTGTAGGCTCCTTTGCGCTCCGAATGTCTGCTTCGGGTTTCTACAGCAAGACATTTTCAGAACTGTTAAATCAAAAGTAGTGTTCACATCTGTTTATTTGAATGCTCAGATCAGAAAGAAGTCTCACAGAATGCTTCTGTGTAGTTTCTACTTGAAGATATTCCTAAATCCACTATAGGCCTTAGGGCTCTGAATGTCCTCTTGCAGTTTCTACAGAAAGAATGTTTCAGAACTGCGCAATGAAAAGTAAGGTTCAGCTCTGTTAGTTGAATGCACAGAACAGAAAGAAGATTCAAAGAATGCTTCTGTGTAGTTTTTATTTGAAGTTATTCCTTTTTCCAAAATAGGCCCCTTAGCGCTCCAAATGTCCACTTGCAGCTTCTACAGAAAGAGTGTTTCAGAACTGCTCAATCAAAAGTAAGTTTCAACTCTGTTAGTTGAATGCACAGAACACAAAGAAGTTTCACGGAATGCTTCTGTTTAGTTTTTATTTGAAGATATTCTTTTTTCCACTATAGGCCTCAGAGCGCTCCGAATGTCCACTTGCACTTTCTACAAAAAGAGTGTTTCAGAACTACTCAGTCAAAAGTAATCTTCAACCCTGTTAGTTGAATGCACAGAACAGAAAGAGTTTCACAGAATGCTTCTGTGTAGTTTTTATTTGAAGATATTCCTTTTCCAGTATAGGCCCATTAGCGCCCAGAATGTCCAATTGCAGTTTCTACAGAAAGAGTGTTTCAGAACTGCTCAAACAAAAGTAAAGTTCAACTCTGTTAGTTGAATGCACGGAACCAAAAGCAGTTTCACAGAATGCTTCTGTGTAGTTTTTATTTGAAGATATTCCTTTTCCACTACAGGCCCCTTACTATTCTGAATGTCCACATGCAGTGTATACAGAAAGAGAGTTTCAGAACAGCTCAATCAAAAGTAAGCTTTAACTCTGTTAGATGAATGCACAGAAAAGAGAGAAGTTTCACAGAATGCTTCTGTGTTGTTTTTATTTGAAGATAGTCCTTTTTCGGCTATATTCCCCTTAGCGCTCCGAATGTCCACTAGCCATTTCTACTGAAAGAGTGTTTCAGAACTGCTCAATCAAAAGTAAGGTTCAACCCTGTTCGTTCAATGCACAGATAAGAAAAATGTTTCACCAGAATGCTTCTGTGTAGTTTTTATTTGATAATATTCCTTTTCCCATAAAGGCTCCTTAGCAATCAGAATGTCCACTTGCAGTTTCTAGACAAAGAGTGTTTCAGAACTCCTCCATCAAAAGTAAGGTTCAACTCTGTTAGTTGAATGCACAGATCAGAAAGAGTTTCACAGAATGTTTCTGTGTAGTTTTCATTTGAAGATATTCCTTTTTCCACTATAGGCCCCATAACGCTCCAAATTTCCACTTGTAGTTTCTACAGAAAGAGTGTTTCAGAACTTCTCAATCGAAAGTATGGTTCAACTCTGTTAGTTGAATGTGCAGATCAGAAGGACGTTTCACAGACTGCTTCTGTGTAGTTTTTATTTGAAAATATTCCTTTTCCAATCTTGGCCCCTTAGGTCTCCGAATGTCCAGTTGCAGTTTCTACATAAAGAGTGTTTCAGAACACCTCAATCAAAAATAAGGTTCAACTCTGTTATTTGAATGCACAGATCAGAAAGAAGTTTCACAGAATGCTTCTGTGTAGTTTTTATTTGAATATATTCCTTTTTCCACTGTAGGCCCCTTAGCGTTCTAAATTTCCACTTGTAGTTTCTACAGAAAGAGTGTTTCAGAACTCCTCAATCAAAAGTAAGGTTCAACTCTCTTAGTTGAATGCACAGATCAGAAAGAAGTTTCACATAATCTTTCTGTGTAGTTTTTATTTGAAGATATTCCTTTTTCCACAATTGGCCGCCTAGAGCTCCGAGTGGCCACTAGCAGTTTCTACAGAAATAGTGTTTCAGAACTGCTTAATCAACAGTAAGCTTCAACTCTGTTTGCTGAATTCACAGATCTGAAAGGAGTTTCACAGAATGCTTCTGTGTATTTTTATTTAAAGATATTCCTTTTTCCACTATAGGCCCCTTAGCGATCTGAATGTCCACTTGCAGTTTGTACAGAGTCCTTCAGAACTGCTCAATCAAAAGTAAGATTCAACTCTGTTAGTTGCATGCACAGAGTAGACAGAAGTTTTACAGAATGCCTCTGTGTAGTTTTTATTTGAAGATATTCCTTTTTGCACTATAGGCCACTTATCGCTCCGAATGTCCACGTGCAGTTTCTACAGAAAGAGTGTGTCAGAACTCGTCAATCAAAAGTAAGATTCAACTCTGTTAGTTGAATTCGCAGAGAAGAAAGAAGTTTCACAGCATGCTTGTGGGTAGATTTTATTTGAAGTTATTCTTTTTTCACTATAGGACCTTAGATCTCAAAATGTCCGGTTGCAGTTTCTGCAGAAAGAGTGTTTCAGAAGTGCTGAATCAAAAGTAAATTTTGACTCCATTTGTTGAATGCACAGATCAGAAATTAGTGTCACAGAATGCTTCTGTGTACTTTTTATTTCAATTTATTCCTTTTTCCAATATAGGCCCTTTGCGATCCGAATGTCCACTTGGAGTTTCAACAGAAAGAGTGTTTCAGAACTGCTCAATCAAAAGTAAAGTTCAACTCTGTTAGTTGAATACACAGATCAGAAAGGAGTTTTACAGAGTGCTTCTGTGTAGTTTTTATTTGAAGATATTCCTTTTTCCGCAATAGGCAACTCAGCGCTCCGAATGTCCACTTGCACTTTCTACGGAAAGAGTGTTTCAGAACTGCTCAGTCAACAATAAGCTTCAATTCAGTTAGTTGATTGCCCAGAACAGAAAGAAATTTCACAGAATGCTTCCGTGTAGTTTTCATTTGAAGATATTCCTTTTTCCACTGTAGGCCCCGTAGCACTCAGAAAATCCACTTGCAGTTTCTACAGAAAGAGTGTTTCAGAATTGATCAATCAAAGGTAAGCTTCAACTCTTTTAGTTGAATGCATAGAACAGAAAGTAGTTTCACAGAATGCTTCTGTGTAGTTTTTATTTGAGGATAATCCTTTTTCTACTGTTGGCCCCTTAGCGTTCCGAATGTCCTCTTGCAGTTTCTACAGAAAGAGTGTTTCAGAACTGCTCAATCAAAAGTTAGCTTCAACTCTGTTAATTGAATCCAAAGACAGAAAGCAGTTTCACCGAATGCTTCGGTGTAGTTTTCATTTGGAGGCATTCCTTTCTCCACAATAGGCTCCTTAGTTCTCCGCATGTCACTTGCAGTTTCCCATAAAGAGTGTTTCAGAACTGCTCAATCAAAAGTAAGCTTCATCTCTGTTAGTTGAATGCACAGAACAGAAAGAAGTTTCACAGAATCCTTCTGGGAAGTTTTTATTTGGAGATATTACTTTTTCCACTACAGGCCACTTAGCTTCCGAATATCCACTTGCAAATCCAACAGAAAGAGAGTTTCAGAACTGCTCAATCAAAAGTAAGCTTCAACTCTGTTATTTGAATTCAAAGAACAGAAAGAAGTTTCAAAGAATGCTTCTGTGTAGTTTTATTTGGAGATATTCCTTTTCACTATAGGCCCTTAGCGCTCAGAATGTCCACTTGCAGTTTCTACACAAAGAATATTTCGATCTGCTCAGACAAAATGCAAGCTTGAAATCTGTTAGTTGAATGCACAGAACAGAAAGTAGTTTCACAAAATGCTTCTGTGTAAATTTTATTCAATGATATTCCTTTTTCCTCTATAGGCCCTTATCGCTACGAATGTCCACTTGCAGTTTCTACAGAAAAGTGTTTCAGAACTGCTCAATCAAATGTAAGCTTCAACTCTGTTAGTTGAAGGCACAGAACAGAAAGAAGTTTCACAGAATGCTTCTCTTTAGTTGTTATTTGAAGATAATACTTTTTCCAGTGTAGGCCTCTTAGCGAACCGAATGTCCACTTGAAGTTTCTACAGAAAGTGTGTTTCAAAACTGCTCAATCAAAAGTAAGGTACAACCCTGTTTGTTGAATGAACAGAACAGAAACAAGTTTCACAGAATGCTTCTCTGTAGTTTTTATTTGTAGATATTTCTTTTTCCACTATAGGCCCCTAAGCATTCCGAATGTCCACTTGCAGATCCTACAGACTGCTTCAGAACTGCTCAATCAAAAGTAAGTTTCAACTCTGTTAGTTGAATGCACAGAACAGAAAGCAGTTTCAGACAATGCTTCGGTGTAGTTTTTATTTGAAGATATTCCCTTTTCCATGACAGGCCCCTTAGCACTCAGAATGTCCACTTGCAGTTTCTACATAAAGAGTGTTTCAGAACTGCTGATCAAAAGTAAGCTTCAACTCTGTTAGTTGAATACACAGAACAGAAAGAGGTTTCACAGAATGCTTCTGTGTAGTTTTTATTTGAAGATATTCCTTTTTCCACTATAGGCCCCTTAGCACCTGGAATGTCCACTTGCAGTTTCTAAAGATAGAGTGTTCAGAACTGCTCAATCAAAAGAACGCTTCAATTCCGTTAGTTGAATGCACAGAACAGAAAGGAGTTTCACAGAATGC
Organism: Nomascus leucogenys; assembly: GCF_006542625.1. Lineage (NCBI taxonomy): Eukaryota > Metazoa > Chordata > Mammalia > Primates > Hylobatidae > Nomascus > Nomascus leucogenys. The sequence continues at coordinate 13,379 of NW_022095903.1, read as the reverse complement.
TTCTGTGTAGTTGTTATGTGGAGATAATCCTCTTTCCACTGTAGGCACCTCAGCGCTTCGAATGTCCACTTGCAGATTCTACAGAAAGAGTGTTTCAGAACTGCGCAATCAAAGTAAGCTCCTACTCTGTTAGTTGAATGCACAGAAGAGAAAGAATTTTCACACAATGCTTCTGTGTAGTTTTTATTCGAAGATATTCCTTTTTCCCTATAGGCCCCTTAGCGCCATGAATGTCCACATGCAGGTTCTACAGAAAGAGTGTTTCAGAAATGCTCAATCAAAAGTAAGCTTCAACTCTCTTAGTTGAATGCACAGAACAGAAAGAAGTTTCACAGAATGTTTCTGTGTAGTTTTTATTTGAAGATATTACTTTCTGCACTATAGGCCCCTTAGCGCTGCGTATGTCCACTTGTAGATTGTACAGAAAGAGTGTTTCAGGACTGCTCAATCAAAACCAAGCTTCAACTCTGTTAGTTGAATGCACAGAACAGAAAGAAGTTTCACAGAAGGCTTCTGTGTAGTTTTTATTTGGAGATATTCCTTTTTCAACTATAGGCCCCTTTGCGCTCCGAATGTCCTCTTGCAGTTTCTACAGAAAGAGTGTTTCAGAACACCTCAATCAAAAGTAAGTTTTAACTCTGTTAGTTTAATGCCCACAACAGAAAGAAGTTCCACTGAATGCTTATGTGTAGTTTTTATTTGAAAATATTACTTTTTCCACTGTAGGCCCCTTAGCTTTCCGAATATCCAACTGCAGTTTCTACAGAAAGGGTATTTCAGAACTGCTCAATCAAAAGTAAGCTTCAACTCTGTTAGTTGAATGCACAGAACAGAAAGAAGTTTCACAGAATGCTTCTGAGTAGTTTTAATTTGAAGATATTACTTTTTCCTCTATATGCCAATTAGCGCTCTGAGTATCCACTTTCACTTTCTACAGAAAGAGTGTTTCAGAACTGCTCAATCAAAAGCAAGCTTCAACTCTGTTAGTTGAATGTGCAGAACAGAAAGAAGTTTCACAGAATGCTTCTGTGTAGTTTTTATTTGGAGATATTCCTATTTGCACTATAGGCCCTTAGCGCTCACAATGAACAATTGCAGTTTCTACAGAAAGAGTGTTTCAGAACTGCTCAATCAAAGGTAATCTTCAACTCTGTTATTTGATGTACAAAACAGAAAGATGTTTCACAGAATGCTTCTGTGTAGTTTTCATTTGAAGATATTCCTTTTCCCACTATAGGCCCCTTAGCGCTCCGAATGTCCACTAGCAGTTTCTACAGAGAGAGTTTTTCAGAACTGCTCAATCAAAGTAAGCTACAACTCTGTGAGTTGAATGCACAGAACAGAAAGAAGTTTCACAGAATGCTTCTGTGTTGTTTTTATTTGGAAATATTCCTTTTTCCACTATAGGACCCTTAGCACTCCGAATATCCACTTGCAGTTTCTACAGAAAGAGTGTTTCATAATTGCTCCATCAAAAGTGGGCTGAAAATCTGTTAGTTGAATACACAGAACAGAAAGAAGTTTCACAGAATTCTTCTGTGCAGTTTGTATTTGAGGATATTCCTTTTTCCAGTATGGGTCCCTTAGCACCCAGAGTGTCCTTTTCCAGTTTGTACAGAAAGACTGTTTCTGATGTGCTCAAAAAAAGTAAGCTTCAACTCTGTTAGTTGAATGCACAGAACAGTAAGAAGTTTCATAGAATGCTTCTGTGTAGTCTTTATTTGAAGATACTCCTTTTTCCACTATAGGCCCCTTAGCGCTCCGAATGTCCACTTGCAGTTGCTACCAAAGAGAGTTTCAGAACTGCTCAATCAAAAGTATGCTTTAACTCTGTTAGTTGAATTCACAGAAGATAAAGAAGTTTCACAGAATGCTTCTGTGTAGTTTTTATTTGAGGATATTACTTTTCCACTATAGGCCCATTAGCTCTCCGAATGTCCACTTGCAGTTTCTACAGAAACATTGTTTCAGAAATGCTGAATCAAAACTAAATTGCAACTCTGTTAGTTGAATGCACAGAACAGAAAGAAGTTTCACAGAATGCTACCGTGTAGTTTTTATTTGAAGATATTCCTTTTTCCACAATAGGCCCCATTTTGCTCTGAATGTCCACGAGCAGTTTCTACAGAAAGAGTGTTTCAGAAGTGCTGAATCAAAAGTAAGAATCAACACTATTAGTTGAATGCACTGAAAAGAAAGGATCTTCACAGAATACTTCTATGTTGTTTTTATTTGGAGATATTCCTTTTTCCACTATAATCCCCTTAGCGCTCCGAATGTCCACTTGCAGTTTCTACAGAAAGAGTGCTTCAGAACTGCTCAATCAAAGTAAGCTTCAACTCTGTTAGCTGATTGCAGAGAAGAGAAAGAAGTTTCACAGAATGCTTCTGTGTGGTTTTTATTTGAAGATATTCCTTCTTCTACTATAGGCCCCTTAGTGTTCCAATATACACTTGCAGTTTCTACAGAAAGAGTGTTTCAGAACTGCTCAATCAAAAGTAAGCTTTATCTCTGTTAGTTGAATGCACGGAAAAGAAAGTAGTTTCACAGAATGCTTTTGTGTATTTTTATTTGATTTAGTTCTTTTTCCCCTATAGGCCCTTAGCGCACAGAATGTCCACTTGCAGTTTCTTCAGAAAGAGTGTTTCAGAACTGCTCAATCAAAGTAAGCTTCAGCTCTGTTAGTTGAATGCACAGAACAGAAGAGTTTCATATAATGCTTCTGTGTAGTTTTTATTTGAAGATATTCCTTTTTCCACCATAGGCGCCTTAGCACTCCGAATGTCCACTTGCATTTTCTACAGAAAGAGTGTTTCAGAACTGCTCAATCAAAAGGAAGCATCAACTCTGTTTGTTGAATGCACAGAAAGAAAGAAGTTTCACAGAATGTTACAGTGTAGTTTTTATTTGAAGATATTCCTTTTTCCCCTATAGGCCCTTAGCAGTCCGAATGTCCAGATGCACTTTCTACAGAAAGAGTGTTTCAGAATTGCTCAATCAAAAGTAAGTTTCAACTCTGTTAGTTCAATGCACAGAACAGAATGTAGTTTCACAGAATTCTTCTGTGTAGTTTTTGTTTGAAGATATTCCTTTTTCCACTATAGGCCAATTAGTGCTCAGAATGTCCACTTGCAGTTTCTACAGAAAGAGTGTTTCAGAACTTCTCAATCAAAGGTAAGCTTCAGCTCTGTTGGTTGAATGCACAGAACAGAAAGAAGTTTCACAGAATGCTTCTGTGTAGCTTTTTATTTGGAGATATTACTTTTTCCACTATAGGCCCCTTAGCTCTCCGAATGTCCACTTGCAGTTTCTACACAAAGAGTGTTTCAGTACTGCTCAATCAATCAAAAGTAAGCTTCAAAACTGTTAGGTGAATACACAGAACAGAAAGAAGTTTCACAGAAGGCTTCTGTGTAGTTTTTATTTGGAGATACTCCTTATTCCTCCATAGGCCCCTTAGCGCTCGAATGTCCACTTGCAGTTTCTACAGAAAGAGTGTTTCAGAACTGCTAAATCAAAAGTAAGCTTCAACTCTGTTAGTTGAATGCACAGAACAGAAAGAAGTTTCACAGAATGCCTCTGTGTAGTTTTTAGTTGGCGATTTTTCTTTTCCACTATAGGCCCTTGCACTCTGAATGTCCACTTGCAGTTTCTACAGAAAGAGTGTTTCAGAACTGCTCAATCAAATGTAAGGTTCAACTCTGTTAGTTGAATGCACAGAACAGAAAGAAGTTTCACAGAATGCTTCTGTGTACTTCTGATTTGAGGATAATTCTTTTTCCACAATTGGCACATAGTTTTCGGAATGGCCACTCGCACTTTCTACAGAAAGTGTGTTTCAGAACTACTCAATTAAAAGAAAGGTTCAACTCTGTTAGTTGAATGCACAGAACAGAAATAAGTTTCCCAGAATTCTTCTGTGTAGTTTTTATTTGGAGATATTCATTTTTCCACTATGGGCCCACTAGCGCTTGGAATGTGCACATGCAGTTTCTTCGGAAAGAGTGTTTCAGAACTGCGCAATCAAAAGTAAATTCAACTCTGTTAGTTGAAAGCACGGAACAGAAAGAAGTTTCACAGAATGCTTCTGTGTAGTTTTCACTTGAAGATATTCCTTTTTCCAGTATAGACCCCTTAACGCTCAGAATGTCCACTTGCAGTTTCTACAGAAAGAATATTTCACAACTGCTCAATCAAAAGTAAGCTTCAACTCTCTTAGTTGATTGCACTGAACACAAAGGAGTTTCACAGAATGCTTCTGTGTAGTTTTTATTTGAAGCTATTCCTTTTTCCACTATAGGCCCCTTAGAGCACAGAATGTCCACTTGCACTTTCTACAGAAACAGAGTTTCAGAAATGAGCATTCAAATGTAAGCTTCAAACCTGTTAGCTGAATGTAGAGTAGAGGAAGAATTTCGACAAAATGCTTCTGTGTAGTTTTTATTTGAAGATATCCCTTTTTCCACTATAGGCCCCTTAGCACTCCACATTTCCAATTGCAGCTTACACAGAAAGAGTGTTTCAGAACTGCTCAATCAAAAGTAAGCTTTAACTCTGTTAGTTAAAGGCACAGAACAGAAAGTACTTTCACAGAATATTTCTGTGTAGTTTTTATTTTAATATATTCCTTTTTCCACTATAGGCCACTTTGCGCTCAGAATGTCCACTTGCAGTTTCTACAGAAAGAGTGTTTCAGAGCTGCTCAATCAAAAGTAAGCTTCAACTCTGTTAGTTGAATGCACAGAACAGAAAGAATTTTCACGGAACGCTTCTGTGCAGTTTTTATTTGAGAATATTTCTTTTTCAACTATAGTCCCCTTAGCCTTCGGAATGTCCTCTTGCAGGTTCTACAGAAAGAGTGTTTCAGAACTGCTCAAACAAAAGTAAGCTTCAACTCTGTTAGTTCAATGCACAGAAGAGAAAAGTTTCACAGAACACTTCTATGTGGAATTTATTTGAAGATATTGCTTTTTCCACTATAGGCAACTTAGGGCTCAGAATATCCACTTGCAGTTTCTACAGAAAGAGTGTTTCAGAACTGCTCAATCAAAAGTAAGCTTCAACTCTGTTATTTGAATGCACAGAAGAGAAAGTAGTTTCACAGAACACTTCTATGTGGTATTTATTTGAAGATATTGCTTTTTCCACTATAGGCAACTTAGGGCTCAGAATATCCACTTGCAGTTACTACAGAAAGAGTGTTTCAGAACTCCTCAATCAAAAGTAAGCTTCAACTCTGTTATTTGAATGCACAGAACAGAAAGAAGTTTCATAGAATGCTTCTGTGTAGTTTTTAATTGGAGATATTTCTTTTTCCACTATAGGCCCCTTAGCGTTCAGAATGTCCACTTGCAGTTTCTACAGAAAGAGTGTTTCAGAACTGCTCAAACAAAAGTAAGCTTCAACTCTTTTAGTTGAATAAGCCCAACACAAAGAAGTTTCAGAGAATGCTTCTGTGTAGTTTTTTTGTGGAGATATTTCTTTTTGCACTATATGCCCCTTAGCATTCGGAATGTCCGCTTGCTATTTCTACAGAAAGATTGTTTCAGAACTGCTCAATCGAAAATAAGCTTCAACTCAGTTAGTTGAATGCACAGAACAGAAAGAAGTTTCACAGAATGCTTCTGTGTAGTTTGTATTTGAAGATACTCCTTTTTCCACTACAGGACCCTCAGCGCTCAGTATGTCAACTTGCAGTTTCTACAGAAAGTGTGTTTCAGAACTGCTCAATAAAAAGTAAGCTTCAACTCTGTTAGTTGAATGCATAGAACAGAAAGGAGTTTCAACGATTGCTTCTGTGTAGTTTTTATTTGAAGATATTCCTTTTACCACTATAGGCCCCTTAGAGCTCCAAATGTCCACTTGCACTTTAAACAGAAAGAGTGTTTCAGAACTGCTCAATCAAAAGTAAGCTTCAACTCTGTTAGTTGAATGCACAGAACAGAAAGTAGTTTCACAGATTGCTTCTCTTAGTTTTTGTTTGAAGATATCGTTTTTCCAGTATAGGCCTCTTAGCGATCCGAATGTCCACTTGAAGTTTCTACAGAAAGTGTGTTTCAAAACTGCACAATCAAAAGTAAGGTACAACCCTGTTTGTTGAATGAACAGAACAGAAACAAGTTTCACACAATGCTTCTCTGTTTTTTTATTTGTAGATATTTCTTTTCCACTATAGACCCCTAAGCATTCCGAATGTCCACTTGCAGTTCCTACATACTGTTTCAGAACTGCTCAATCAAAAGTAAGTTTCAACTCTGTTAGTTGAATGCACAGAACAGAAAGCAGTTTCAGACAATGCTTCGGTGTAGTTTTTATTTGAAGATATTCCTTTTTCCACGATAGGCCCCTTAGCACTCAGAATGTCCACTTGCAGTTTCTACATAGAGAGTGTTTCAGAACTGCTCAAACAAAAGTAACCTTCAACCCTGTTAGTTGAATAAGCAGAACTGAAAGATGTTTCACAGAATGCTTCTGTGTAGTTTTTGTTTGGAGTTAATCCTTTTTGCACTATAGGCCCCTAGACCTCCGAATGTCCACTTACAGTTTCTACAGTAAGAGTGTTTCAGAACCGCTCAATCAAAAGTAAACTTCAACTCTGTCAGTTTTAATGGACGGAACAGAAAGAAGTTTCACAGAATTGTTCTGTGTAGTTTTTATTTGAAAATATTCCTTTTTCCACTGTAGGCCAGTAAGCGCTCTGAATATCCACTTGCAGTTTCTACAGAAAGAGAGTTTCAGAAATGCTCAACCAAAAGTAAGCTTCAACTCTATTAGTTGAATGCACAGAACAGAAAGAAGTTTCACAGAATGCTTCTGTGTAGTTTTCATTTGAAGGTATCCCTTTTTCAACTATAGGCCCTTTAGCGCACGGAATGTCAACTTCCAGTTTCTACAGAAAGAGTGTTTCAGAACTGCTCAATCAAAAGTAAGCTTCAACTCTGCTGGTTGAAGGGACCGAACAGAAAGAAATTTCACAGAATGGTTCTGTGTAGTTTTTATTTGAAGATATTCCTTTTTCCACTATAGGCCCTTAGCGCTCCGAATGTCCACTTGCAATTTCTACAGAAAGAGTGCTTCAGAACTGCTCAGTCAAATGTAAGCTTCAACTCTGTTAGTTGAATGCACAGAGCAGTAAGAAGTTTCACAGAATACTTCTGTGCAGTCTTATTTGGAGATATTCCTTTTCCACTATGGGCCCCTTAGCGCTCGGAATGTCAACTTGCAGTTTCTAGAGAAAGAGTTTTTCAGAACTGCTCAATTAAAGTAAGCTTCAACTCTGTTATTTGAATGCACAGAACAGAAAGAAGTTTCACAGAATTCTTCTGTGTAGTTTTATTTGAAGATATTCCTTTTTCCACCATAGGCACCTTAGCGCTCCGAATGTCCACTTGCAGTTTCTACAGAAAGAGTGTTTCAGAACTGCTCAATCAAAAGTAAGTTCAACCCTGTTAGTTGAACGCACAGAACAGAAAGAAGTTTCACAGAATGCTTCTGTGTACTTTTTATTTGGAGATATTTCTTTCCCACTGTAGGCCAATATGCGCTCCGAATGTCCAGCTGCAGTTTCTACAGAAAGCGTGTTTCAGAACTGCTCAATCAAAAGTAAGCTTCAACTCTGTTAGTTGAATGCACAGAACAGAAAGAAGTTTCACAGAATGCTTCTGTGCAGTTTTTATTTGTAGATATCGCTTTTTACACTTTAGGCCCTTTAGCACTCGAAATGTCAACTTGCAGTGTCTACAGAAAGAGTGTTTCAGAACTGCTCAATCAAAAGTAAGCTTCAACTCTGTTAGTTGAATGCACAGAACAGAAAGAAGTTTCACAGAATGCTTCTGTGTGGTTTTTATTTGAAGATATTCCTTTTTCCCCTACAGGTCCCTTAGCGTTCAGAATGTCCACTTACAGTTTCTACACAAAGAGTGTTTCAGAACTGCTCAATCAAAAGCAAGCTTCAACTCTCTTAGTTGAATGCACCGAACAGAAAGAAGTTACAGAGAATGCTTCTCTGTAGTTATTATTTGGAGGTATTTCTTTTTCCACTTTAGGCCCCTTAGCGCTCAAAATGTCCACTTGCAGTTTCTACAGAAAGAGTGTTTCAGAACTGCTGAATCAAAAGTAAGCTTCAGCTCTCTTAGTTGAATGCACAGAACAGAAAGAAGTTTCACAGAATGCTTCTGTGTAGTATTTATATGATGATATCTCTTTTTCCACTATAGGCCCTATAGCACTCTGAATGTCAACTTGCAGTTTCTACAGAAAGAGTGTTTCAGAACTGCTGAATCAAAAGTAAGCTTCAACTCTTTTAGTTGAATGGACAGAAAAGACGGAAGTTTCACAGAATGCTTTTGTGTAGTTTTTATTTGAAGATATTGCTTTTTAAACTATAGGCCCCTTAGCGCTCCGAATCTCCACATGCAGTTTCTACAGAAAAGAGTGTTTCAGAACTGCTCAATCAAAAGTAAGCTTCAACTCTGGTAGTTGAATGCACCTAGCAGAAAGCAGTTTCACAGAATGCTTCTGTGTAGTTTTTATTTGGAGATTTTTCTTTTTCCACTATAGGCCACTTAGCGCTGCGAATATCCACCTGCAGTTTCTACACAAAGTGTGTTTCAGAACTGCTCAATCAAAAGTAAGCATCAACTCTGTTAGTTGAATGCACAGAACAGAAAGAACTTTCACAGAATGTTTCTGTGTAGTTTTTATCTGGAGATATCCCTTTATCCACTATAGGCCCTTTAGCGGTCGGAACGTCCACTTGCACTTTCTACAGAAAAGAGTATTTCACAACTGCTCAATCAAAAGTAAACTTCAACTCTGTTAGTTGAATGGACGACAGAAAGAAGTTTCACAGAATGCTTCTGTGTAGTTTTTATTTGAAGAATTCCTTTTTAAACTATATGCCCCTTAGCGCTCCGAATGTCCACTTGCAGTTTCTACAGAAAGAGTGTTTGAGAACTGCTCATCAAAAGTAGCTTCAACTCTGTTAGTTGAAAGGACAGAACAGAAAGAAGTTTCACTGAATGCTTCTTTGTAAATTTATTTGAAGATATTTCTTTTTCCACTATAGGCCCCTAGGGCTGCGAATGTCCACTTGCAGTTTCTACAGAAAGAGTGTTTCAGAACTGCTCAATCAAAACGAAGTATCAACTCTGTTAGTTGAATGCAAAAACAGAAAGGAGTTTCACAGAATGCTTCTGTGTAGTTTTTCTTTGGAGATATTTCTTTTCCCACTGTAGGCCCCTTAGCGCTCCAAATGTCCACCTGCAGTTTCTACAGAAAGGATGTTTCAGAACTGCGCAATCAAAAGTAAGCTTCAACTCTGTTAGCTGAAAGCAACAGTACAGAAAGTATTTTCGGCAGAAATGCTTCTGCGTAGTTTTTATTCGAAGATATCCTTTTTACACTTTAGGCCATTTAGGGCCGAAATGTCAACTTGCAGTTTCTACAGAAAGAGTGTTTCAGAACTGCTCAATCAAAAGTAAGCTTCAGCTCTCTTAGTTGACGCACAGAACAGAAGAAGTTTCACAGAATGCTTTTGTATTTTATTTGATATCTCTTTTCATATAGGCCCTATAGCTCTGAATGTAACTTGGTTTCTACAGAAGATTTTCAGACTGCTCAATCAAGTACTTCACTCTTTCAGTTGAATGGACAGAAAGACGGAAGTTTCACAGAATCTTCTGTGTATTTTTTTTGAGATATTGCTTTTTAACTATGCCCTTAGGCCCGAACTCCAATGCAGTTCTACAGAAGTGTTCAGACTGTCATCAAATAAGCTTCAACTCTGGTAGTTGAATGCACCTAGCAGAAAGCAGTTTAAGAATGCTTCTTTGTTTTTATTGATTTTTTTTTTTTCCTTATGGCCCTTAGCGCTGCGATATCCCTGCAGTTTCTACACAAGTGTGTTTCAGAACTGCTCAATCAAAAGTAAGCCTCAACTCTGTTAGTTGAATGCACAGACAGAAAGAATTTCACAGAATGCTTCTGTGTAGTTTTTATTGGAGATATCCCTTTATCCACTATAGGCCCTTTAGCGGTCGGAACGTCCACTTGCACTTTCTACAGAAATAGTATTTCACAACTGCTCAATCAAAAGTAAACTTCAACTCTGTTAGTTGAATGGACAGAACAGAAAGAAGTTTCACATAATGCTTCCGTGTAGTTTTTATTTGAAGATATTCCTTTTTAAACTATACGCCCCTTAGCGCTCCGAATGTCCACTTGCAGTTTCTACAGAAAGTGTGTTTGAGAACTGCTCATCAAAAGAAGCTTCACTCTGTTAGTTGAAAGGACAGAACAGAAAGAAGTTTCACTGAATGCTTCTTTGTAAATTTATTTGAAGATATTTCTTTTTCCACTATAGGCCCCTTAGCGCTGGCGAATGTCTACTTGCAGTTTCTACAGAAAGAGAGTTTCAAACTGCTCAATCAAAAACGAAGTTTCAACTCGTTAGTTGAATGCAAACAACAGAAAAGGAGTTTCACAGAATGCTCTGTGTAGTTTTTCTTGGAGATATTTCTTTTCCCACTGTAGGCCCCTTAGCGCTCCAAATGGTCCACCTGCAGTTTCTACAGAAAGGATGGTTCAGAACTGCACAATCAAAAAGTAAGTTCAACTCTGTTAGCTGAAAGCACAGTACAGAAAGTATTTTCACAGAATGCTTCTGCGTAGTTTTTATTCGAAGATATCCCTTTTTACACTTTAGGCCATTTAGGGCTCGAAATGTCAACTTGCAGTTTCTACAGAAGAGTGTTTCAGAACTGCTCAATCAAAGGTAAGCTTCAACTATCCTTAGTTGAATGCACAGAACAGAAAGAAGTTTTCACATAATGCTTCCGTGTAGTTTTTATTTGAAGATATTCCTTTTTCCACTATAGGCCTTTAGCGCGTTAGCGCCGAATGTCCACCTGCAGTTTCTACAGAAAGTGTGTTTCAGAACTGCTCAATCAAAGTAAGCTTCAACTCTGTTAGCTGAATGCACAGAACAGAAAGTAGTTTCACAGAATGCTCTGTGTAGTTTTATTTGAAGATATCCCTTTTTACACTTTAGGCCTTTAGCACTCGAAATGTCAACTTGCAGTTTCTACAGAAAGAGTGTTTAAGAACTGCTCAATCAAAAGTAAGCTTCAACACTGTTAGTTGAATGCACAGAACAGAAAGAAGTTTCACAGACTGCTTCTGTGTAGTTTTTTCATTGAAGACATTCCTTTTTCCACTGTAGGCCCAAAGTGCTCCGAATGTCCACTTGCAGTTTCTCCAGAGAGTTTCAGAACTGCACAATCAAAATTGAGGTTCAACTCTGTTAATTGAATGCACAGATCAGAAATAAGTTTCACAGAATTCTTCTGTGTAGTTCTTATTTTAAGATGCTCCTTTTTCCTGTGTATTCCCTTAGCGCTCCGAATGACCACTTGCAGTATGTACAGAAAGAGTGTTTCTGAGCTCCTCAATCAACAGTAAGGTTCAACTCTGTTAGTTGAATACGCAGATCAGAAAGAAGTTAAAGAGGGGTGCTTCTGTTTAGTTTTTATTTCAAATATTCCTTTTTCCACTATAGGCCCCTTAGCGCTCCGATTGTCCACTTGCAGTTTCCTCTGAAAGAGTGTTTCAGAACTGCTCAATCAAAAGCAATGTTCAACTCTGTTAGTTGAATGCACAGATCAGTAAGAAGTTTCACAGAATTCTTCTGTGTAGTTTTTATTTGAAGATCTCCTTTTTCCATTATAGGGCCTTAGCGCAAAATGTCCACTTACCGTTTCTACAGAAAGAGGGTTCAGAACTGCTTAATCAAAAGTAAGCTTCAACTCTTCTCTTTGAAAGCACAGATCCGAAGGAAGTTTCACAGAATGCTTCAGTGTATTTTTTATTTGTCGATATTCCTTTTTTCCACTATAGGCCCCTTAGCTCTCCGAATGTCCACCTGCAGTTTCTACAGAAAGAGTGTTTCAGAAGTCCTCAATCAAAGTAAGGTTCAAATCTGTTAGTTGAATGCACAGATCAGAAAGACGTTTCAAAGAATGCTTCTGTGTAGTTTTTATTTGAAGGTATTCCTTTTTTCCATTATAGGCCCCTAAGTGCTCCGAATGTGCACTTGCAGTTTCTACAGAAAGAGGGTTTCAGAACTGCTCAATCCAAAGTAAGGTTCAACTCTGTTAGTTGTATGCATACTTCAGAATGAAATTTCTGAGAATGCTTCTGTGTAGTTTATATTTGAAGATATTCCTTTTTCCACTATAAGTCCTTAGTGCTCCGTATATCCGCTTGCAGTTTCTACAGGAAGAGTGTTTCAGAACAGCTCAGTCAAAGGTAAGTTTCACCCCTTTACTTGAATGCACAGACAGAAAGAAGTTTCACAGAATGCTTCTGTGTAGTTTTCATTTGAAGATATTCCTTTTTCCACTATAGGCCCTTAGCGCTCCGAATGTCCACTTGCAGTTTCTACAGAAAGAGTGTTTCAGAACTGCTCAAAAAAAGTAAGGTTCAACTCTGTTAGTTGAGTGCGCAGATCAGAAAGAACTTTCACAGAATTCTTCTGTGTAGTTTTTATTTGAAGATATTCCTTTTCCACTATAGGCCCCTAAGTGCTCCGAATGTCCAGTTGCAGTTTCTACAGAGAGAGTGTTTCGGGACTTGCTTTATGAATCTCGGTGCTCCTGTGTTGGGTGCATATATATTTAGGATAGTTAGCTCTTCTTGTTCAATTGATCCCTTTTCCATTATGTAATGGCCTTCTTTGTCTCTTTTGATCTTTGTTGGTTAAATCTATTTTATCAGAGACGAGGATTGCAACCCCTGCCTTTTCTTGTTTTCCAGTTGCTTGATAGATCTTCCTCCATCCCTTTATTTTGATTCTATATGTGTCTCTGCACGTGAGATGTGTTTCCTGAATACAGCACACTGATGGGTCTTTACTCCTTATCCAGTTTGCCAGTCTGTATCTTTTGATTGGAGCATTTAGCCCATTTACATTTAACGTTAATATTGTTATGTGTGAATCTGATCCTGTCATTATGATGTTAGTTGGTTATTTTGCTCGTTAGTTGCTGCAGTTTCTTCCTCGCCTCGATGGTGTTTGCAATTTTGCGTGTTTTTGCAGTGGGTGGTACCGATTGTTCCTTTCTATGTTTAGTGCTTCCTTCAGGAGCTCTTTTAGGGCAGGCCTGGTGGTGACAAAATCACTAAGCGTTTGCTTGTCTGTAAAGTATTTTATTTCTCCTTCACTTATGAAGCTTTGTTTGGCAGGATAGGAAATTCTGTGTTGAAAATACTTTTCTTTAAGAATGTTGAATATCGGCCCCCACTCTCTTCGGGCTTGTAGAGTTTCTGCCGAGAGATCAGCTGTTAGTCTGATGGGCTTCCCTTTGTGGGTAACCCGACCT
>NW_022095902.1:0-9922 GCF_006542625.1 Nomascus leucogenys | reverse complement strand
CAGTGTTGAACCTTAGTTTATATTGAGCAGTTATGAAACACTCTTTCTGCAGAAAATGCAAATGAACATTCAGGGCGCTAAGAGGCCTATAGTTGAAAAAGGTATATGTTCAAATAAAAACTACAAAGAAGCTATCTGTGAAACTTCTTACAGTTCTGTGCATTCGACTAACAGAGTTCAACCTTACTTTTGATTGAGCAGTTCTGAAACACCCTTTCTGTAGAAAATGCAAGCGGACATTCAGGGTGCTAAGAGGCCTATGGTGGAAAAGGAATACCTTCAAATAAAAACTACACAGAAGCAATCTGTGCAACTTCTTACGGTTCTGTTCTTTAAACTAACACAGTTGAACTTTAATTTTGATTGAACGGTTCAGAAACACTCTTTCTGTAGAATATGCATGTGGATATTCATGGCGCTAAGAGGCCTATAGTGGAAAAGGGAATATCTTCAAACAAAAACTAAAAGAAGCAATCTGTGAAACTTCTCTCTGTTCTCTGCATTCAAGTAACAGAGTTGAACCTTAGTTTTGATTGAGCAGTTCTGAAACGCTCTTTCTGTAGAAAATACAAGTGGACATTCAGGGCGCTCCGAGGCCTATAGTGGAAAAAGTAATAAGTTCAAATAAAAACTACACAGAAGATGTCTGTGAATCTTCTCTCTGTTCTGTGCATTCAACTAACAGAATTGAACCTTAGTTTTGATAGAGCAGTTTTGAAACTCTCTTTCTGTAGAAAATGCTAGTGGACATTCATGGCGCTAAGAGGCCCATAGTAGAAAAAGGAATATCTTCAAACAAAAACTACACAGAAGCAATCTGTGAAACTTCTTTCTGTTCTGTGCATTCAACTAACAGAGTTGAACCTTACTTTTGATTGAGAAGTTCTGAAACACTCTTTCTGTAGAAAATGCAAGTGGACATTCGGAGCGCTAAGAGGCCTATAGCGGAAAAAGTAATACCTTCAAATACAAACTACACAGAAGCATTCTGTGAAACTTCTTTCTGTTCTTTGCATTCATCTAACAGAGTTGAACCTTACTTTTGATTGAGCGCTTCTGAAACACCCTTTGTATAGGAAATGCAATTGGACATTCAGGGAGCTAAGAGGCCTATAGAGGAAAAAGGAATATTTTCAAACAAAAACTGCACAGAAGCAATCTGCGAAACTTCTTACTGTTATGTGCATTCAACTAACATAGTTGAACGGAAGTTTTTATTGAGCAGTTCTGAAACACTCTTTCTGTAGAAAATGCAAGTGGACATTCACGGCGCGGAGAGGCCTATAGTGGGAAAATTAATATCCTCAAATAAAAACCACACAGAAGCAATCTGTGAAACTTCTTACTGTTCTGTGCATTCAACTAACAGATTTGAACCTTAGTTCTTATTGAGCAGTTCTGAAACTCTCTTTCTGTAGAAAATGCAAGTGAACATTCAAGGCGCTAAGAGGCCTATAGCGGAAAAATGAATATGATAAAATAAAAACTACACAGAAGCAATCTGTGAAATTTCTTACTGTTCAGTGCATTCAACTAACAGAGTTGAACCTTAGTTTATATGGAGCAGTTATGAAACATTCTTTCTGCAGAAAATGCAAGTGAACATTCAGGGCGCTATGAGTCCTATAGTTGAAAAAGTTATATGTTCAAATAAAAACTACAAAGAAGCTATCTGTGAAACTTCTCACAGTTCTGTGCATTCGACTAACAGAGTTCAACCTTACTTTTGATTGAGCAGTTCTGAAACACCCTTTCTGTAGAAAATGCAAGTGGACATTCAGGGCGCTAAGAGGCCTATTGTGGAAAAAGAAATACCTTCAAATAAAAACTACACAGAAGCAATCTGTGAAACTTCTTACGGTTCTGTTCTTTAAACTAACACAGTTGAACTTTAATTTTGATTGAACAGTTCTGAAACACTCTTTCTGTAGAAAATGCAAGTGGACATTCATGGCGCTAAGAGGCCTATAGTGGAAAAGGGAGTATCTTCAAACAAAAACTACAAAGAAGCAATCTGTGAAACTTCTTTCTGTTCTGTGCATTCAACTAACAGAGTTGAACCTTAGTTTTGATTGAGCAGTTCTGAAACACTCTTTCTGTAGAAAATACAAGTGGACATTCAGGGCGCTCAGAGGCCTATAGTGGAAAAAGGAATAAGTTCAAATAAAAACTACACAGAAGATATCGGTGAATCTTCTCTCCGTTCTGTGCATTCAACTAACAGAGTTGAACCTTAGTTTTGATTGAGCAGTTCTGAAACACTCTTTCTGTAGAAAATGCAAGTGGACATTCATGGCGCTAAGAGTCCCATAGTAGAAAAAGGAATATCTTCAAACAAAAACTGCACAGAAGCAATCTGTTAAACTTCTTTCTGTTCTGTGCATTCAACTAACAGAGTTGAACCTTACTTTTGATTGAGAAGTTCTGAAACACTCTTTCTGTAGAAAATGCAATTGGAACTTCGGAGCGCTAAGAGGCCTATAGCGGAAAAAGGAATAGCTTCAAATAAAAACTACACAGAAGCATTCTGTAAAACTTCTTTCTGTTCTGTGCATTCAACTAACAGAGTTTAACCTTACTTTTGATTGAGCAGTTCTGAAACACTCTTTCTGTAGAAAATGCAATTGGACATTCAGGGCGCTAAGAGGCCTATAGTGGAAAAGGAATATTTTCAAATAAAAAGTCACAGAAGAAATCTGTGAAACTTCTTACTGTTCTGTGCATTCAACTAACAGAGTTGAACCTCAGTTTTATTGAGCAGTTCTGAAACATCTTTCTGTAGAAAATACAGTGGACATTCAGGGCGCTAAGAGGACTATAGTGGAAAAAGGAAAAAGTTCACATAAAAACTACACAGAAGCTATCTGTGAAACTTCTCTCTGTTCTGTGCATTCAACTAACGAGTTGAACCTTACTTTTGATTGAGAAGTTCTGAAACACTCTTTCTGTAGAAAATGCAAGTGGACTTCGGGCGCTAAGAGGCCTATAGCGGAAAAAGTAATACCTTCAAATACAAACTACACAGAAGCATTCTGTGAAACTTCTTTCTGTTCTTTGCATTCATCTAACAGAGTTGAACCTTACTTTTGATTGAGCACTTCTGAAACACCCTTTCTATAGAAAATGCAATTGGACATTCAGGGAGCTAAGAGGCCTATAGTGGAAAAAGGAATATTTTCAAATAAAAACTGCACAGAAGCAATCTGTGAAACTTCTTACTGTTCTGTTCATTCAACTAACATAGTTGAACGGTAGTTTTTATTGAGCAGTTCTGAAACACTCTTTCTGTAGAAAATGCAAGTGGACATTCAGGCGCTGAGAGGCCTATAGTGGAAAAGGAATATCTTCAAATAAAAACCACACAGAAGCAATTGGTGAAACTTCTTACTGTTCTGTGCATTCAACTAACAGAGTTGAACCTTAGTTATTATTGAGCAGTTCTGAAACACCCTTTCTGTAGAAAATGCAAGTGGACATTCAGGGCGCTAAGAGGCCTATGGTGGAAAAAGGAATACCTTCAAATAAAAACTACACAGAAGCAATCTGTGAAACTTCTTACGGTTCTGTTCTTTAAACTAACACAGTTGAACCTTAATTTTGATTGAACAGTTCTGAAACACTCTTTCTGTAGAAAATGCAAGTGGACCTTCGGAGCGCTAAGAGGCCTATAGCGGAAAAAGTAATACCTTCAAATAAAAACTACACAGAAGCATTCTGTGAAACTTCTTTCTGTTCTGTGCTTTCAACTAACAGAGTTTAACCTTACTTTTGATTGAGCAGTTCTGAAACCCTCTTTCTGTAGAAAATGCAATTGGACATTCAGGGCGCTAAGAGGCCTATAGTGGAAAAGGAATATTTTCAAATAAAAACTGCACAGAAGAAATCTGTGAAACTTCTTACTGTTCTGTGCATTCAGCTAACAGAGTTGAACCTCAGTTTTGATTGAGCAGTTCTGAAACCCTCTTTCTGTAGAAAATACAAGTGGACATTCAGGGCGCTAAGAGTACTATAGTGGAAAAAGGAAAAAGTTCACATAAAAACTACACAGAAGCTATCTGTGAAACTTCTCTCTGTTCTGTGCATTCAACTAACGGATTTGAACCTTACTTTTGATTGAGAAGTTCTGAAACACTCTTTCTGTAGAAAATGCAAGTGGACCTTCGGAGCGCTAAGAGGCCTACAGCGGAAAAAGTAATACCTTCAAATACAAACTTCACAGAAGCATTCTGTGAAATTTCTTTCTGTTCTTTGCATTCATCTAACAGAGTTGAACCTTACTTTTGATTGAGCACTTCTGAAACACCCTTTCTATAGAAAATGCAATTGGACATTCAGGGAGCTAAGAGGCCTATAGTGGAAAAAGGAATATTTTCAAATAAAAACTGCACAGAAGCAATCTGCGAAACTTCTTACTGTTCTGTTCATTCAACTAACATAGTTGAACGGTAGTTTTTATTGAGCAGTTCTGAAACACTCTTTCTGTAGAAAATGCAAGTGGACATTCAGGGCGCTGAGAGGCCTATAGTGGGAAAAGGAATATCTTCAAATAAAAACCACACAGAAGCAATCTGTGAAACTTCTTACTGTTCTGTGCATTCAACTAACCGAGTTGAACCTTAGTTATTATTGAGCAGTTCTGAAACACTCTTTCTGTAGAAAATGCAAGTGAACATTCAGGGCGCTAAGAGTCCTATAGCGGAAAAATGAATATGTTCAAATAAAAACTACACAGAAGCAATCTGTGAAACTTTTTACTGTTCTGTGCATTCAACTAACAGAGTTGAACCTTAGTTTATATTGAGCAGTTATGAAACACTCTTTCTGCAGAAAATGCAAGTGAACATTCAGGGCGCTAAGAGGCCTATAGTTGAAAAAGGTATATGTTCAAATAAAAACTACAAAGAAGCTATCTGTGAAACTTCTTACAGTTCTGTGCATTCAACTAACAGAGTTCAACCTTACTTTTGATTGAGCAGTTCTGAAACACCCTTTCTGTAGAAAATGCAAGTGGACATTCAGGGCGCTAAGAGGCCTATGGTGGAAAAAGGAATACCTTCAAATAAAAACTACACAGAAGCAATCTGTGAAACTTCTTACGGTTCTGTTCTTTAAACTAACACAGTTGAACCTTAATTTTGATTGAACAGTTCTGAAACACTCTTTCTGTAGAAAATGCAAGTGGACCTTCGGAGCGCTAAGAGGCCTATAGCGGAAAAAGTAATACCTTCAAATAAAAACTACACAGAAGCATTCTGTGAAACTTCTTTCTGTTCTGTGCTTTCAACTAACAGAGTTTAACCTTACTTTTGATTGAGCAGTTCTGAAACCCTCTTTCTGTAGAAAATGCAATTGGACATTCAGGGCGCTAAGAGGCCTATAGTGGAAAAGGAATATTTTCAAATAAAAACTGCACAGAAGAAATCTGTGAAACTTCTTACTGTTCTGTGCATTCAGCTAACAGAGTTGAACCTCAGTTTTGATTGAGCAGTTCTGAAACCCTCTTTCTGTAGAAAATACAAGTGGACATTCAGGGCGCTAAGAGTACTATAGTGGAAAAAGGAAAAAGTTCACATAAAAACTACACAGAAGCTATCTGTGAAACTTCTCTCTGTTCTGTGCATTCAACTAACGGATTTGAACCTTACTTTTGATTGAGAAGTTCTGAAACACTCTTTCTGTAGAAAATGCAAGTGGACCTTCGGAGCGCTAAGAGGCCTACAGCGGAAAAAGTAATACCTTCAAATACAAACTTCACAGAAGCATTCTGTGAAATTTCTTTCTGTTCTTTGCATTCATCTAACAGAGTTGAACCTTACTTTTGATTGAGCACTTCTGAAACACCCTTTCTATAGAAAATGCAATTGGACATTCAGGGAGCTAAGAGGCCTATAGTGGAAAAAGGAATATTTTCAAATAAAAACTGCACAGAAGCAACCTGCGAAACTTCTTACTGTTCTGTTCATTCAACTAACATAGTTGAACGGTAGTTTTTATTGAGCAGTTCTGAAACACTCTTTCTGTAGAAAATGCAAGTGGACATTCAGGGCGCTGAGAGGCCTATAGTGGGAAAAGGAATATCTTCAAATAAAAACCACACAGAAGCAATCTGTGAAACTTCTTACTGTTCTGTGCATTCAACTAACCGAGTTGAACCTTAGTTATTATTGAGCAGTTCTGAAACACTCTTTCTGTAGAAAATGCAAGTGAACATTCAGGGCGCTAAGAGTCCTATAGCGGAAAAATGAATATGTTAAATAAAAACTACACAGAAGCAATCTGTGAAACTTTTTACTGTTCTGTGCATTCAACTAACAGAGTTGAACCTTAGTTTATATTGAGCAGTTATGAAACACTCTTTCTGCAGAAAATGCAAGTGAACATTCAGGGCGCTAAGAGGCCTATAGTTGAAAAAGGTATATGTTAAATAAAAACTACAAAGAAGCTATCTGTGAAACTTCTTACAGTTCTGTGCATTCAACTAACAGAGTTCAACCTTACTTTTGATTGAGCAGTTCTGAAACACCCTTTCTGTAGAAAATGCAAGTGGACATTCAGGGCGCTAAGAGGCCTATGGTGGAAAAAGGAATACCTTCAAATAAAAACTACACAGAAGCAATCTGTGAAACTTCTTACGGTTCTGTTCTTTAAACTAACACAGTTGAACCTTAATTTTGATTGAACAGTTCTGAAACACTCTTTCTGTAGAAAATGCAAGTGGACATTCGGAGCGCTAAGAGGCCTATAGCGGAAAAAGTAATACCTTCAAATAAAAACTACACAGAAGCATTCTGTGAAACTTCTTTCTGTTCTGTGCTTTCAACTAACAGAGTTTAACCTTACTTTTGATTGAGCAGTTCTGAAACCCTCTTTCTGTAGAAAATGCAATTGGACATTCAGGGCGCTAAGAGGCCTATAGTGGAAAAGGAATATTTTCAAATAAAAACTGCACAGAAGAAATCTGTGAAACTTCTTACTGTTCTGTGCATTCAGCTAACAGAGTTGAACCTCAGTTTTGATTGAGCAGTTCTGAAACCCTCTTTCTGTAGAAAATACAAGTGGACATTCAGGGCGCTAAGAGTACTATAGTGGAAAAAGGAAAAAGTTCACATAAAAACTACACAGAAGCTATCTGTGCAACTTCTCTCTGTTCTGTGCATTCAACTAACGGATTTGAACCTTACTTTTGATTGAGAAGTTCTGAAACACTCTTTCTGTAGAAAATGCAAGTGGACCTTCGGAGCGCTAAGAGGCCTACAGCGGAAAAAGTAATACCTTCAAATACAAACTTCACAGAAGCATTCTGTGAAATTTCTTTCTGTTCTTTGCATTCATCTAACAGAGTTGAACCTTACTTTTGATTGAGCACTTCTGAAACACCCTTTCTATAGAAAATGCAATTGGACATTCAGGGCGCTAAGAGGCCTATAGTGGAAAAGGAATATTTTCAAATAAAAACTGCACAGAAGAAATCTGTGAAACTTCTTACTGTTCTGTGCATTCACTAACAGAGTTGAACCTCAGTTTTATTGAGCAGTTCTGAAACCTCTTTCTGTAGAAAATACAAGTGGACATTCAGGGCGCTAAGAGACTATAGTGGAAAAAGGAAAAGTTCACATAAAAACTTCACAGAAGCTATCTGTGAAACTTCTTTCTGTTCTGTGCATTCAACTAACTGATTTGAACCTTACTTTTGATTGAGAAGTTCTGAAACACTCTTTCTGTAGAAAATGCAAGTGGACCTTCGGAGCGCTAAGAGGCCTACAGCGGAAAAAGTAATACCTTCAAATACAAACTCACAGAAGCATTCTGTGAAATTTCTTTCTGTTCTTTGCATTCATCTAACAGAGTTGAACCTTACTTTTGATTGAGCACTTCTGAAACACCCTTTCTATAGAAAATGCAATTGGACATTCAGGGAGCTAAGAGGCCTATAGTGGAAAAAGGAATATCTTCAAATAAAAACTGCACAGAAGCAATCTGCGAAACTTCTTACTGTTCTGTTCATTCAACTAACATAGTTGAACGGTAGTTTTTATTGAGCAGTTCTGAAACACTCTTTCTGTAGAAAATGCAAGTGGACATTCAGGGCGCTGAGAGGCCTATAGTGGGAAAAGGAATATCTTCAAATAAAAACCACACAGAAGCAATCTGTGAAACTTCTTACTGTTCTGTGCATTCAACTAACAGAGTTGAACCTTAGTTTTTATTGAGCAGTTCTGAAACACTCTTTCTGTAGAAAATGCAAGTGAACATTCAGGGCGCTAAGAGTCCTATAGCGGAAAAATGAATATGTTCAAATAAAAACTACACAGAAGCAATCTGTGAAACTTTTTACTGTTCTGTGCATTCAACTAACAGAGTTGAACCTTAGTTTATATTGAGCAGTTATGAAACACTCTTTCTGAAGAAAATGCAAGTGAACATTCAGGGCGCTAAGAGGCCTATAGTTGAAAAAGGTATATGTTCAAATAAAAACTACAAAGAAGCTATCTGTGAAACTTCTTACAGTTCTGTGCATTCAACTAACAGAGTTCAACCTTACTTTTGATTGAGCAGTTCTGAAACACCCTTTCTGTAGAAAATGCAAGTGGACATTCAGGGCGCTAAGAGGCCTATAGTGGAAAAAGGAATACCTTCAAATAAAAACTACACAGAAGCAATCTGTGAAACTTCTTACGGTTCTGTTCTTTAAACTAACACAGTTGAACTTTAATTTTGATTGAATGGTTCAGAAACACTCTTTCTGTAGAATATGCATGTGGATATTCATGGCGCTAAGAGGCCTATAGTGGAAAAGGGAATATCTTCAAACAAAAACTAAAAAGAAGCAATCTGTGAAACTTCTCTCTGTTCTCTGCATTCAAGTAACAGAGTTGAACCTTAGTTTTGATTGAGCAGTTCTGAAACGCTCTTTCTGTAGAAAATACAAGTGGACATTCAGGGCGCTCCGAGGCCTATAGTGGAAAAAGTAATAAGTTCAAATAAAAACTACACAGAAGATGTCTGTGAATCTTCTCTCTGTTCTGTGCATTCAACTACAGAATTGAACCTTAGTTTTGATAGAGCAGTTTTGAAACTCTCTTTCTGTAGAAAATGCTAGTGGACATTCATGGCGCTAAGAGGCCCATAGTAGAAAAGGAATATCTTCAAACAAAAACTACACAGAAGCAATCTGTGAAACTTCTTTCTGTTCTGTGCATTCAACTAACAGAGTTGAACCTTACTTTTGATTGAGAAGTTCTGAAACACTCTTTCTGTAGAAAATGCAAGTGGACATTCGGAGCGCTAAGAGGCCTATAGCGGAAAAAGTAATAGCTTCAAATAAAACTACACAGTAGCATTCTGTAAAACTTCTCTCTGTTCTGTGCATTCAACTAACAGAGTTTAACCTTACTTTTGATTGAGCAGTTCTGAAACACTCTTTCTGTAGAAAATGCAATTGGACATTCAGGGCGCTAAGAGGCCTATAGTGGAAAAAGGAAAAAGTTCACATAAAAACTACACAGAAGCTATCTGTGAAACTTCTCTCTGTTCTGTGCATTCAACGAACGGAGTTGAACCTTACATTTGATTGAGAACTTCTGAAACACTCTTTCTGTAGAAAATGCAAGTGGACCTTCGGAGCGCTAAGAGGCCTATAGCGGAAAAAGTAATACCTTCAAATACAAACTACACAGAAGCATTCTGTGAAACTTCTTTCTGTTCTTTGCATTCATCTAACAGAGTTGAACCTTACTTTTGATTGAGCGCTTCTGAAACACCCTTTGTATAGGAAATGCAATTGGGACATTCAGGGAGCTAAGAGGCCTATAGAGGAAAAAGGAATATTTTCAAACAAAAACTGCACAGAAGCAATCTGCGAAACTTCTTACTGTTATGTGCATTCAACTAACATAGTTGAACGGAAGTTTTTATTGAGCAG
>NW_022095901.1:0-65119 GCF_006542625.1 Nomascus leucogenys | reverse complement strand
TCTTAGGAGGAAAGCATTAAGCCTTTCACCATTAGAAATAATGTTAGGGCTGCAGGCTGTTTTTAGATGTCGTTTATCAAGTTGATGAAGTCCGCTAATATTCTTATTTTTTTGAAAGTCGTTATGAATGTGTCAAGTTTTGTCACATACCTTTTCTGTATTAATATATTTGTATGATTTTCTTCTTTAGCTTGTTAATATGGAATATTACATTGATTGATGTTTTTGAATATTGAGCCAGTCTTGCATTTCTTTATAGATTTTATATACAATTGATTTTTAACTTTAACTCTATTCTTGAGTAAATTCAAATGTATACCACAAAAGGATCCCACTGTATTCCTTAGATCAGTTTATTTCCTGTTAGTTTTTTTCTTTATCTTAAAGTTATTTATACGTAGATGAACAAATATATCAACTTTTATACCAATAGTAGCAAAAGTTAGTCTAGCTTTATTGAGGATGTACATATGCTAAATATTGAGTTAGTCACTTTATTTAAATTATTTCACCAAAAACTCTGACAACACTCCTTTGAAATAGATATTAGTATTTATTATCTAAGTCTCAAGAACATTAAGTAAGTTTTGTTCAACATCACTCAGCTGCTAAGAGGCAGAGCTGATATTAAGATTAAAGTCTGCCTGAGTCTGAAGCCTGTGTTTTCTTGACATGGTTCTTTGGTGTCTTCCCTATGGGGTAGATGGATCCTTATTTCTTCTTATTGCCTCTCCCGAATTTGTACATGCTGAGGCCATGTTAACAGTGACATTGGATTTCAGAATGGAGTAGATAATTGATCACATTTTTCAACTACAACAATTTCTGACTGGTGGAATCAAAAAATCCAAATGTAGTTAAAAGATTATTACTTTGAGATAAATGTCTGTGGTTTGGATAAATAGTGGGACCATAACTGTAGTTAACTTTAGTTGTGGGCTAGATATTGCATGTAATTTGCAGGGATCATAGAACTAGAAATGATGCACTAGGAGGAAACAGAGTCTCTTCATGAAATATGTATCAGTATGACTTAGAATTGGAAAGAAAGAAAGGATCAGGAGCTGACTACAATGCAAGGCTTGGGAGTAGCCTAACAAATCTCTGGCTTCGTTTTTTAAAATGTATTTTCCTTTTTACAGGAACTTGTTCTCCAATTTCCCTTTGACCAGATTTTGTCTTGGGCAGTGTAATATAATATCATAATTTTCTGTTTGTAATAACTTATAGATACCTTAGTCCATTTGATACCGAAAGTCATACTAGACTTAAATAAACTGAGTAAAGCATATTGATGAAAATAAAATTGTGAACCTGCTGAGAATTTGCACTTTTCATATATGGTTGATGGGTTGTCATTATCACCTTTCTAGGCCTCAGTTTACTTATCTGAAAAAACAAGAATATTAGGCTAAGATGATTTCAAGACTTTCTTCAGTTTCATTCACAGTGATTCATTCAGTCGTATAATAGGGTCACACTTGTTGATTTCCTGATTTGTGAGCATTCTGCTAGTAAGCCACAAGGTGGGAAGGCTTTGTCCCTTTCTCACAGTGATTTCATAAGTGATTTAATTGTTCTATGCAATTTAGTCCAAATCCCACAAATCTGGGGGAGGTTTATTGTGGAAGGAAAAGGAATGGGGAGGAAGTTGAATGGATAGAATAAGGGTAATTTATGTAGATCTTACTTTTGACATTTTTAGATGCTATCAAGCCAATAAATGAATGTTCCCCTGTATTAGACAAGGTCAGATAAGAGATTGGCTAGTGTCTGTTCTTCAACAAGTTGATAGGTGAATTTATGGGAAAGTAGTGATGGAAATGAAAGCACCAGAGACATTTTTTCCTTCTCATTTTCCTCTAAAATGCCAGTTAATAGGCCAAGTTGACAGCTGCATGTGTCACAAAAGGTGAAATGAGCACATTCCGGAATTTGCAAGATGGTTCTATAAACTCTGCAGTGGGGAAAGGATTAAGAAGTGTGACTAGAGGCTGAACCTAGATCTTCTGCCTAAATCTATCCTGTTAATTGATGTTAATCTGGGAGAGTCTGCTCTGAAAAGCAGAAGCACATAACTTGAATGGGTAGCATCAAGAATCCAATTCTTGTTTTAGATACATAGAACTGAGTCCTCAACCTTATAGAATAGGGACAGGAGAGCAAAGACAACAAAAAGCCCTTTGTATTAAACATACTTGTCTTTGTGTAACTGAGTCTTAGAATTCTGTAGTTAACATTAATCCACTGGGTAGCTTAGAGGGCAAAAGGGTGTGTGGCTCAGTAATTTCATACTTGACTGAGTTGTTCATTCAGCAAGATACGCAACGAATAGATCAGTAGTCTTGGAATATAAATCTTTCTGCAGGTCTCTTAGAATCTTTGTTTGCAATTACTCTGTAGAGGAAATGAATTAAAATAGAATTCAAGAATGGAGAAGTGCTACAAAATTGTCAGTGTTTAAAAATGGTAACTAGTGACAAAAATAAATAAAAGCACTAGCAGTAATGTGAATGGCTTGATGTTAAGCAAATTTTGTGGTAACTATGGGATAAAAAAGAATGAAAAGGACAAGAAACAAGATTTTGAAAGATTTATGTACCCGTATGTGTACACATGTGTGAATATTTTATATGGTGGACTAGAAGAGCCTAGCCTAAGCAAATGGGCAAGTGTCTTACTATAATTTATGATTTTGATAGAGGTTTGGGAGTATTTATTTATAAAAATATTTTAAGTTTACCACTTTCAGAATTAAGAGCAGGATATTTATCTGACATGTCATTGGTAAAAGATAAAAGAATGTATAGCACAGTCTGGGTAACACAAATCAATATTTTTTTAAATCCTGGAAGAATAGAAACCACACTAGAAATCTAACTGATCAAAACAGTTGTGCCAATAAATGATTCTACCAATAAATTTATGAAATCCCCTACTAAGGAGATATTTTTTAGAAAGGAAATTTTATTAAAAAATAAATCCATAAGTTGATACATAAAAAGAGATAAACATAAGGCATAATGGACAGAAGCTACATACAAAGCTTTGGCTCAGATATGCCAACCAAATATGAATGAAAAGAGAGGTTTGGCATATTAACAATAAAATAACATTTATTGTAATGAATTATGGCATAAGGATAATTTTCGTACAGATAATTGACACATTTACTAGTGAAGAGATTAACTATCAATTATCATAACAGCAAAGTGCATGAGACAAAAATAGAACTACAAGTAGAACTCTGCAGGCACATGGTTTGGGGGAGATTTTCACAGGTTAAGTAGACAGGAACATGAAACCATATGAATAGAATAATCAAAGTCAGAATTTAAGTGTCAGTGGTGAAGGATATACAAAAATGGTCCTTTATCAGGTGAACAAATAATTCAAATTTAAAAGAAAGAAAATGTCACAGGTTTCATGTGTTCATCACTCAGTCATTACTCCGGTTTTAACCATTTAAGAATAGACCCAAGTCACAGTGTGGAGAGCAAAGCTTCAGCTGTATTATTGAGGCCCCAGGGAGCATCACTACTAAAGAACAAGGCTCCCTTCTAAAGTTAGTTGGAGAATGCCTGGGAAGTCAGTCCACAGTGGTTGCCCTCCTATTGTTTCCTTCCACGTGTAAACCTTGGACTGCCTGCAGGTCCTGAATTGGATTTGCAAATCTGCATGGCAGGTTACAGCCTGCCTAGCCAAAACTGGGTGTTGATAAATGAAAAGTTTATTATAAGGGTATCCTGACTTAACATCTGGTAGTAAGGCTCTGTGTGCCGTTCTGGGTGTGCTGAAACACAGGAAGCCAGGAGGAGGCTGACTCTTTTTAGGGATCCACAGAGTAGGCAGCAAGGCAGAGCCTGCTTTTTTTTTGAGGCGTAGGAACTCTACCAGTGGATGTCGGCCTTTCACCTTGTCTTCATTTCTGGAGGAGTGATTAAAGAGTCACCTGCGAACAAAGATAGTTTTATTTCTTCTTTTCTAATCAGTATACTTTTTATTTCCTTTTCTTCTGTGATTGCATTAGGTTGAGCTTTCAGTATGGTGTGGAAAAAAAACTGGGGATATCCTTTTTTTTTTTTTTTTTCCCCTGAGCAGGCATCTTTCAAGATGCTGGTACTTTGAAAATTCTCATCTCAGATCTTAGATTAAATTATATTGTTCTCTAAAGAGAAGGTATTTCTTAGGTCCTTTATCCAGGCAATGCAGATGCTGTATATAGGACCCTTAGTTGTTGACTGAGTGTCCTCCTGTGACTGGAGACCATGGTGGTAACTGGTTTCTCTGTGGGCTGATGCGAGTTAAGTCAGTGTGTGTATGTTTACCATTAATCTAGGATAATAAAAAACTTGTTTTGGCAGGTTATGGCTCAAGAGTTTCTTTCATTTGTGAGCAACTGTCACATATAGCAGTGAGTAGCTGAAATAAAGCTTCATTGTTGGCATAGTTGTGACAGGCAGCTGGAGCTTGCATTTTCTTGTCCCTAATTTTATCTTGTGTTACACGTGCAAAATTAAGAAAGAAAGCTATAGCATGTATTACAATTCATGTTCGTGTAGACCTGAACATGGGCTTTGGAGCCAGACCGCTTGGATTTAAATCCCCACCTCACTTCTTCCCTGTGTGATATCTCTGTGCTTCATTACCCTTTTCTGTAAAATGGGGAAATTTTGCAGGATAGTGGATTAAGTTTAGTAATACACTTGCAAAGAAGTTTGAACAGTACCTGTCACAGAAATGTTCAAATATTAGCTATGCTAATCGTTGTTATTAATAACATGAACATTTGGTCTTCTTTCAGAATTGAGCACTTCGCCAGAATCTACAGTCAAAAAATTGGCATCAAAAAGGAAGTTCTTATGAAAACCTTGTGGGGAGATTACTATATAAATATGAAGGCTAAAAAGATCATGAAGGGTGATCAGGTAATGTGGTATATGCCCCTTTTGATTGTTGGTCATGTTCTTGCCCTATGAAAACCTATACTGTAATATCTTTAATAAATGTAATTCAGCTTTAATTTATGCAGGTGAGTTCTTGAGGGATTTTTTACTGTATATAATTGGGAAAGGCTTACAAGTCTCATACACAGGTATTGTTCATACAGAGTTCTTAGTGCTTTTAACATAGTGAACAAAGAACTGCTTTTTCTTTTCTTTCTTTTCTTTTTTTTTTCAGAAGACCTAAAATCTTAGATCTTGGGCACTTGAAGACACACCTTTTGTGCCATGCATTTGTTTGTCTCTCACCATAAAGAGATGTCTCTTCTAGACATCCCTGTATGGCTCACATTGTCCTTCTAGTCTCAGCTGAGGCCTTATCTCACTGCATCCTGGTCATCATGCAGTGTAGATCGGGAGAGGTGGGTGCTCCCTGAAACCCCTTCTATAGATAGAGGTGGCGTAGGAATGCTGTCGTATACCCTCAAAGGATATTTTTCTTGGAGCTTTATGATTTTAATGTAAAAATCAGGATTTCATAAATTTATTCTCATTGAAAATCATATACATTGCTTTTGAGAAAGTACTCACAAGTATAAAGCCACAGCAAACAAAACAATCGAAGCCAGCACTGCTAGTAGATGTTTGTAATTTCTTTCATTCTTTTTACATAGATATATACATCCCTCAGTTGAGATTATGCTGTTTATACAATGTAGCTGCCTTTTTGCTTCTGTCATATCCTGAACATCTTCCCTTGCCATTAAAAGCTTTTTTATAAACAATATATTTTAAAGGGAGTGGATATAGCTAAGTGGGAAAGAGCGTGCCTTGAGAGTTGACTCTGTGTTTGAATTTTGGCGCCACCACTTACTGGCTGTATGACTTTTATCTCAGCTATTTCATCTGTAAAATTGAGATAATAGCACTTATCTCATAGGATAGTTATGATGATTATATGAAATAATTCAGTAAGCACCCTGTTATTTTATTTTGTGAGAGCACTATCATTTATGAATCATTCTCAAGATTGGAAATAGTTTTTTTCAAATGCTTTGATATTGTAAGTAGAGTTATGATAGACATCTTTGTGCATAAGTTTTATGTCTTCATGATGCTTTTTCTTAAAACCGAGCATTCTAAGCCAATGACTTTTAACTTCTTAATACTGTTGGCAGTAGTTCTTCAGAAAGGAGATATCAATTTATTAATATATCCCACCTCATGTATATGGGAGAGTATACCCCTCAAGGTGCTCTTGCTGTTAACATTTTGCATAGTTTGGTAAGAGAAATGATGGGGTTTTTTGGGTTTTCAAAATTTTCCTATCCTTGCGAACTTTTAGAAATATATTTAAGAATGCTTTATGTTTCTTCTAATGTAATTTTAGACTGAAGTCCATGGAAAGAGCCTGCATGTGCAGAGTGAAGTTTTAGCTCTTGGCTTGTGTGCTGTGTGTGTATTTGTTTGATGGCAGTCATGGTAATATGACCCACGAATGATCATATCACTTGTAAAGTCTATGGTTCCCAGAGGAAAGAACAGTGGATTATTATTGATTGTGGATTATTGGCTGTTTAGTGCATTCTTATAACTACTTTCATCTACTTTATTTTTGAATATTTTCAAGTAGAAATGAAACCTATTGATAATAAAAGCATGTCAAGAAAGAATATACAAGTGCCTATTAAATGTTCAGGAACTTAAGCCCATATATTCTTTTGTACAGGCCAAAGGAAAGAAACTTTTATTTGTACAGTTGATCCTGGAAAATATATGGAGTTTGTATGATGCTATCTTGAAAAAGTAAGACTCTTATAACATTGTTTACCTTTAGGCATCTTTAGGCAGTATAATTTGTCTGACTTTCCAGTATGATGAGTCATATTTCAGAAAGCTGAGATGTTCTGAGAAAGTGAACAGAGCTTCTACAGATGAGTTGATTACAGGGCTTGGAAGCAATTAAAGAAGTCTATGTAACCCAGCTAAAGGGTGATGTTGGAGGGACAGGATAGCAATATTTTATAGAGTGCTGAGGTGAAGAGATAAAAGGATAGAAAGAAACATTGGACCTTTGTTTATGCAAACCCAAGTTTAAAACATAGTTATTAAAGTAGAAAAGGTGCTTGATAGCTAGGATCATTAATGGGGAACTTGGGAAATAACTTGTCTGATACAAGTTTGCTTTAGTGCATTTATTTTCTAAGTTATTCCTGAGGAAAATAATGACTTGTCAGCACTTATTTGTAAGGCTGCTTTACCACTTGATATAGCTTGCTTGAGGAGATTGTGGAGAAGTACTTCCTGGGAAATCTTAAAGAAGGATTCACTTGAAAGTGTAAGAGTAGAGGTTGAGGAGGCCCCTTCTGTGGCGGCAGGATTCCCTTCAATCATTTTTAGCTTTTTTTGAAAAAGTAACACATTAGGATAAAAATATGCCGAATAATGTTGGGTTCCTTTTTCCCACTGCCTGTTTATATGTGCATATGACTTTTTCCCCCTCCAATCTTGTGTTTACTATAGGGACAAAGACAAAATTGATAAAATAGTGACTTCTTTAGGATTAAAAATTGGAGCCCAGGAGGCACGACATTCAGACCCTAAAGTTCAGATCAACGCCATTTGCAGTCAGTGGCTACCCATATCCCATGCTGTTCTTGGTATCCTTTATTCTAATGGTTTTTAATGAAATAGTTTCGATAAAGCCAGAAAAAACAATGTGTTATGGCAACCAAGAAATTCTCTGGAAATAACATTCAATCCAAAATAAGTCTTCCCTGCTTATTTAGTGTTCTACCATGAAACTGTATTAAATACTTTAATAATTAATACACTAATACTAATTTGTTTTAATATTACTAATGAACTTCTTTAGAAAGACAATTCTTTTGTGTTTGTTTAGTAATCTGTAAAAATAGAAATGTCTACACTAAGATTTAAATATAAGTAGATGATTTAGATGTTTATGTTAGATAACTGTTTCATTTCAAGGTCACCTGTAGCCAACCTGCTAAGCTCTGTTCTCATTTGTTCCATGGGCCTCAGTGTTAAAATACCTGTTATGAGGATCCTTTCTGAACTTTAAGGAGTTTGTGAACTCCCTGAAATTGTATGCATGTTTTGAGATGTGATGCATAAAGCAGTGTCGCCATATAACACATGCATTTTCTGTATGGACAGACTTTGTTATCTCCATATTTAGAGCATACAGTGAATCTTCGCCTTGGTGGGAGGCACTGGCTCAAGGTTTTGAGTACTTAACAACAAACTTCAGCTATGGTGTGTCAGAAACTTCCTAGTCCCCTTGATATTACAGCCGAGAGAGTGGAGAGACTGATGTGCACAGGATCACAAACTTTTGACTCCCTTCCACCAGAAACTCAAGCACTGAAAGCAGGTGAGGAAAGATGGACCTGTTGGAATATACCATGTCATTGACTGTCCTCCATCCAGACTGCTCTAGACCAGTTTGCTGAATGCTAGTTTGCCAAATGTCCACTTCCACAAATGAACAGTTTCACAAATGACCATTTCATCAGTTTTGCATCCCACCCTCACCCCAAAGATTTTCTTGTTACAGCCATTTTGCTCAGCCAGTAGGGTGAGACCAGCGACTTCCTGTACACATGCTCCTCATGAGAAATGAAGCTCCCATTCTGGGCTGTGTAGGTTCCATGAAATTTGTCTCTATGTATTTTCTTATCTCTAATTCTTTTCCTCCAGTTCTATTGCTTTTGTAACCCTGCCCCCAAACCACTACACTGTTGTTCTTGGCATCACTATTGACTTTTGGTTCATTAAATCTAATGGCCAGTTTTCAGTCTTCATAGGACTAGATCTGTCACTAGCAATTGACACAGTTGATCACTCCTCCTCCTTGAAATACTTTCTTCCCTTGACTTCTAGGCTTCCATTGCTTCCACTCCCGTGCTTCTGCTTTTCTTCATGTCTCCCTGGCTGCTTATCCTTAATAATCTCTTTTTGTGATTCCTCCTCATCTCCCTGGCTTTTTAACTTGGGGTGCCCCGAGCAAGGTTCAAGTCTTTGATCCTCATCTATTTTACCTGCAGTCCCTCTTTTGATAGTCTCATCCAATCTCAAGACTTCAAATGACAGCTACATACTCATAATTCCCACAATTATGTGTCTTCAGAGCATGTCTGTTTTCTGGACTCTGGACTGATATCTAGAACTCCCTCTACACTGTGTTGTCTAAGAAGCATCTCAACTGAACATATCCCAAACTGGGCTTTTTATCTTATCCCCAAGCCTGCTCACCTAGTCATTTCCATCTCAGTTAGGGGGACCTCAATCTTTTCATTTACTCAGTCCAAAAACCTTGGAGTCATCTATGGCCCTTATATTTATCTCACACTCCAACATCCAGTTCATCACCAAATCCTGTTTATTCTTCCTCTTAAATACAGAATTCAGCTATTTCCCAATGTTTTCACTTCTGCCTCCCTGGGCCAAGAAACCACCATCTCTCACCTGGTTATTTTAATTGTTTAACAGCTAGTATCCCGGCCAGGCTAGGCACAGTGGCCCATGCCTGTAATGCCAGCACTTTAGGAGGCTGAGGCCAGTGGATCATGAGGTCAAGAGCTCGAGACCATCCTGGCCAACATGGTGATACCCCGACTCTACTAAAAATACAAAAATTAGCTTGGTGTGGTGGTACGCACTTGTAGTCCCAGCTACTCAGGAGGCTGAGGCAGGAGAATCACTTGAACCTGGGAGGTGGAGGTTGCAGTGAGCCGAGATCACGCCATTGCACTCCAGCCTGGGTGACAGAGTGAGACTCTGTCTCAAAAAACAAACAAATGAACAAACAGCAACAACAACAACAACAAACAACTAGTATCCCTGCTTCTTGATTCCAGTTAGTGTTTTCTCAATATTGCAGACAAAATAGAGTGATCTTCTTAAAATATAAGTCAGGGCATGTCATTCTGTTCCTCATTCAAAGCTTCCACTGGCAAGACTTCTGATACATGTTTGATTCTTACTTCCTGTAGTTTTCTTTTTTCTTCTTTAAATTTTACTGTTGAATTCTTTGTATACAAATTATTTTAATGTGAGGTGATGGAGTTGCTTTAAAAAATTTCATTAATCAATGTTTTTTTACCTCCAATATAGGTTAAGGAAAATGTTCATATGTTAATATGAAATTGTGTTAAAATTTATGTATTTAGGGATAATTGGCATTTTAGTAGTATTGAATCTTAATTTATTTCTAAGAATTTGTTAATATCATAATACAGTATTTTTGTCCATTTTATTTTCTAACTTGTTACTGTGGGGGATTGGAAAAGCTATTGATTTTTATATATCTTGATAACAAGCTACCTTGTTGATTGTTGGCCTTTGGTAACATTCCTCAATTCTGTCTTTTCTGTACTTGACAGTGAAAAATGTATTAGTGCTTACAGTAGGTGGTTAACCTCATTGCATAGCTTTAGCTTTCGTATGAGATCCCTCACCCCATCAAATTTGCTTACTTTTCTTTCCTTATTTCTGCCAACTCTGTTTGTTCTTGCTCTGCTATTCTTTCCTAGGAATCTTACCCTTTTCTAATTAAAGTTTTTATCATAGTTGGAAAAAGTTATGGACTTCTGGTGTATTTCGATGATGCCACGTTCTAAACATTTGAATTGTTTTCCAGAAAAATCTGTTTTTTTAATAATGGGAAAAATAGTGACATTTTTACTTCCTATTTGTTTAGCTTTTATGAAATGTGGAAGTGAGGACACTGCTCCAGTTATTATATTTGTTTCCAAAATGTTTGCAGTTGATGCTAAGGCCTTGCCTCAGAATAAGCCAAGGTAAGGGAAAGGGGAAAGTTGGGCTGGGCTAGGAATATGGTATATATTTGGTGGGTTATAGTTGGGCTATGGGTAGGGGGGGACACGGATAATACTTTTTCTTCTCAACCCAGAATTCATATCAAGCCAACCGGCAGGTTAACATACAATTTGTACAGTAGTGTATCGTTTTGTGATACCTCTGTAGGAGAAAGCTGTTGAAATCAGCTCTGGGATATTGAATTGAAGTGATGTAAGTTTGAAGAGTGATGTTAGTAGTAGTAGCAACAGTTAACTTTTATTGAACATGTCAGACGAGTTCTAATCTAAGCCTGCCTTGTCTCGTCTAATTCTGTCTACCTCAGTAATTATGAATGTATGAGGATCTCTGCTTCCCTGTGTGTATTATATGTGCACGGGTGTGGTGGGTGTGGGAGAGGGATATTTCTCAAGTTTCAGAGTCTTGGGGACTCTGTCTCTTCTACATTTCCTGTTTTTTATGTGTGTTCCCCTCCTTCTGTCTCTGCTGCTTTCCCCACTAGTTTAGATTCTGATCATCTCTTATGGATATTGTTGCAGCAACCTCCTAGCAGATTCTCCTGCCCCATCTTTAGTTCCACTGATCCACTTGCCATTCTTTCTTTAGAGTGATCTTTATAAGACTCAGCTATGAAGATATGTCTCTTGCTCAAAAACCCTTAACGATTCTCACTGCCTTGAGCAGTTTTGATTCAAGTGTAAAGTGTTGGCGATGATTTCAGTGGTACTTAGGGAAATAAGTTTTAATTAGTTGTCCTATTTATTTTAATGTGTATTTGTGTGTGTTGCCTGTGTATGCCAAGTGATAAAGCTTTTACAGTGGTGAGATTTTAAAATTTTATTGAGTTAAAAATATTTGTGCATTTAAGTATTAAATAAATAATATGCAGATATAACAGAAATCATGAAAATAATATGTGAGTGACTGAAGGTCAGATCATCAGCCTGTGAAATAAACTTGACTTGTCTTAGTGGCATTTCTGACCCACCGGGACCTGACCCCAAACCATGTTTTGACTAGATTTTTGCTTCTCTAATATACTAGTGTCTGAACAAATGTCATATCTTTACTTGTGCTGTTCCTCCATCTGAGAAGGCTTCTTTTCCTCTGATAAAATTCTGTTTGTCCTTCAGGAGAAAGGTTATGTGTTGTTTTTTAGTACTTCCCTAGTGATTTGGACATAGGTGTATTCAATAATTTTTGCCCTGGGGATAACTAAAGTAATAGATGTATGAGTAAATGAAGAATGAATGAGTGAATATCCGAATGGGAGAATGAACAAGTCAGTGGATGGTTGAATGAGTGGCTAAATGAGCAAATAAATGAGTGAATAATGGAAGGAATGAATGTCTAATTATGTATCTAGGCTAGTCCCAGATAATATTTCAGTGCAACATGTAGTAACAATTTCTTGTAGTAACAAATTTAGGATATTGGATGTTCTTTGGCCATTGTGAGTATCTATGAGATTCTGGTAGAATCATAGGTAATATCAGAGAATTGGAAAACTTGCTGTTAAGATTTGAAATACATGTATTTATATCATTTAAAATTCCTACCTCTACCCATCCTTCATTTGTTGCTGATGAATAATAGTATTATTATGCCTCTACTATTAATTACATTTTCTGTGAATGTTTTTCTTAATAATTCATCATATGCTTTTCTGATTTTAGTGTATTTCTGATAGTGCAATCCATTCGATTCCATGAAGTTTTTTCACTGATTTTATTTTTGTCATTGGTTTTTAACCAGTGTATCAGGTTCAACAATTGTTATGTAATAATATAGTGTTTTCAGGTATACCTGGGTAAGGTCATCATCATTAGTTTGTTCTTTTCTATCTTCTAGCTGACTTTTTTTCATTTAAGTTTTATTTGTAAAATGTGGGGAAGTGTATCACTGAAAGTTGGTTTGATAGCATTTTCATCTCCATTGTATTAGATATACAAGCCAGGAATAGCAGAGTTTTATTTTCCTTTAGTATAGAGTACAATGTATTAGTGATATGTGCCAGGGAGAAAAGTAAGGCAGGAAACGGGATTCGGCACCCACAAACCCTAAAAAATTTTTCCCTAACTTAGTGAAGACACTGACCTTTACTCACTGCTCGACAGTGCCGCTGTGGTTGTAAATGACATGTGGGACTGTTACAGGACTTTCTCCTTTGTTCTTGTGTTCTTGCCTCTTTTCTTTGCTTCTTCAAATTCACCTTCCAACCTGACATTTAATCTTCGGTCAACATTCTCACCTCTGGTCTCCTTCATCTCAGTATTAGTGACTATTGTCCCTTCAGGCAGTAACATCAATGGTTAGTTTAACTATAGCCTAAATAACTTAACACTCACAGCTGTTTCCTCACTAGTAGGGCCCCGTTTTCTTGTAACTAAATTTCTTTGTTCTCAACAAATACTGGATACACAGTGGGTACTTTTTACACATCCTTGCTGATTACTATCTGCTTTGTTCCCCTCTACCATCATCCCCAGTGCCCACAGCAGTGCGTGGCACACAGTAGTTGTTAACTGGATGGATGGATAGATACATAGATAGACAGCAAGCATCTATACAGTTGATGCTTACTTAATGACTGTACATGCTGATTATTCCAGATCCCTTCATGAACTTAGGCAGATGAGGATTGAATCTGCAAGTTGAACAAATACACTTCTTTTTTCACTAAAACTAAAGTGAAATCACATTTATGTAAGATTATGATGTTATCTTTAATTCCTCCTGGAGGAAAGACATAACCTGGTGATAATGAGCATAGACTTTAGAGCCATACAGATCTGGATTTAAATTATGACTCCTCCATTTAATATCTGTGTGACGTTGGGTCTAGTTACTTAAGTTTTCAAAGTCTCCCTTTTCTTATTTGTAAAATAGGAATATGATATCTACTTCATTTAATTGTTGTGATAAATTATGTGCTATAATATATGTAAAGTGATTAACACAGTCTCTGGATCATCGTGATAAACCTGTTGGAAGAGACCATTTCTCTTTAGATACTAGCAGGTACCTCTGATATTTTTTCCTTCCTACTCTAATAATAAAAATGTGTTCTGCACTTATCTTTTAATTCACACTTTTCAGATATTCGTATGAGTTTTTAGCAAAAGTCTAGAAACAGGGAAAGTTGTCAAAGGATTGGTTGAAGGAACAGCTAGAGTGCTCAGCCTGGGGAAAAGAAGGGAGGTGGGGAAGGCATGAATGCAGGTGATTCAAAGGAAAGGGGAGGGAAGTAGGTTTGTTAGATGCTGCTCCAGAGGAGAGAATTGTGGCCATGGCTAGAAATTGTGAGGAAGCAGAGTTCATTCTGTATTTGAAAGTTCTGACATTTAGAGCTTCCTATAATGAGGAGCTTGTCTCTTGCAGTGGTAATGTGGCCCCCTAGTGCCAGCAATTTTGAATGCCTAATGAGACACCTGACCAAGCCAGGCTCAAGGATTGTTTTTCATATTTTTGTATTCTATTGCACAGCCCAGTGACCTGCAGCAGAGTGGGTGTGAGTGGAAAGGCCTACTCTTGGAACTAAACTCATTGATTTTGAGGGACGGGTGCTAAGGAAGGCAGAAGTAGTGTCTAGTCCTGGATACTAGGACTAGAGAAGTCTTGTCCAGCAGGCAGATATCTGAAGAGTATAGCAGTGGACAGTCAATGATTTAAGCAGTCACCTTCCAGGTTAGCTTACATGAAATAGAAAGGTAGAAGGAGTTAGGCCACTTTGCATCAGGAGCCCTAAGGGTCTGTGGCCATTTGCAAGACAAGTAGGCAGAATGGCTACCTGCATGGCTTCCAGTGCTTACGGAGAGAGGAGGGGAATGTGGCATGGCAAGGTGGGAAATGAAGGTTATCAGTTAGGTGTGAAGTCTGAGATTGGGAAATAAAGCAGGAATCATAATATCAAAGTTGAGGGACAACACGGGAGAGAGGCACAAAGTGTTGGGACCAGGAAGAGTTGTCCAGCTTCCAGAGCTGGAGCATAAAGCTTGGACCAGAGGAGTGCCTGAGTGCTTTGATGCTCAGTCCTGGAGTATATGGCTAAAGATGCTGTTATTCTATCAGCCTTTGGACAGGGATTGGTCTTGTTCGTGTGTTGGGGTTGAGCATGCAGGTAGATTCATAAGGACCCCCCTACATGGGAAGGGAGCCAAGTCCTAGGAAACAGTCTACCTGCCTGGTTTCTACCTTCCAAACCCAAACTCCCAAACAGAATTTGTGTTCGACTTAGTGCTCCCCTTTTGTCAACACGTTTTTAGTATTAAAACTCTAAATACCTTCTCTGTGTCCTGACAGACATGAGGGTAATTCTTTAGGAAAAAGCTTAATTACCTTCCCCACCCCCTGTCATTCTCACCTCCAGGGAAAACCACACATACGCACCCACACACTGCCTTTTCTATGATGGTACTTCTTAGGTCTAATACAGTGGCTGATATTTCAGTTTGACCTTCCCGTCCTGATGAATTGCCAGTACTCATCATGACCTTGAACCCTTCCTCTTGAACCCCAGTTAGTGAGGCCTTATGCTTGTTTCCCTGCCAGAGTTGTTCCAAACCCCGATATCTGTCACTGTTTCCCTTCCTTCTTCCTGTTCTTTGCCTTTTCCAGAAGGAATATAGGTATCGGAGAAAGGTTCCATGCTGTTGTACATTGCTCCAGATGGGGACTTGGGCTCTTGCATGTCAGTTCATAAGCTCGGAATAGTTGGGACACAGCATTATTAGAGAGAGGCTGATAGGCCCTCTCCTATTGCTACAGACAGGGAGAGGACTTGGAGAAAACTGCCTGGAATGGAGCTGGGACCAATCTTCATCTTACCCAGCCATGTCAATACTTGCTGTTTCCCTACTTGGATAAACTGAGAGATGATAACATATTTGTGATATCCTGTAGGCCTCTCACTCAAGAAGAAATTGCTTAGAGACATGAGCGTGCAAGACAAAGGCATGCAGAGAAGCTTGCAGCAGCGCAGGGACAGGCACCCTTGGAGCCCACCCAAGATGGGAGTGCCCTTGAAACATGTCCAAAAGGAGAGGAGCCAAGAGGTATAGCTTTCCTAAGTAGGCTCTGTTGCAAAGTGTTTGCCTTTTTGCTTAACTTGGGACACTCATCCTTTAGTTCTTGAGCTTTTTAAGCTTTAATCATATTTTTATCAATATTCTTTCCATTCTTGGTGTTTTGTTTTCTTTTTTTTCTGTAACTGGACCAAACATATCATATTCACTCCTCCTTCTGTGTTTCCAGACAGTTCTTGAATTAAGAGGGCATTCTTGGCACTAATTATCTTTTTGTTTCTGTCAGGTGACGAGCAGCAGGTGGAAAGGATGACCCCTAAACCTGTGCTCCAGGAAGAAAACAACCAAGAGTCTTTTATTGCATTTGCTCGGGTGTTCAGTGGTGTGGCTCGAAGAGGAAAGAAAATTTTTGTCTTGGGGCCCAAATACAGTCCTCTTGAGTTTTTACAAAGGGTAAGAATTGAAAGTAAAATATTTATGTATTGTTTCTCGAGGGTCTGATATCTTTTCACATTTTGTTGGGACTGGTGATTATCTTATTGGTAGATTTAGTTTGTCTCTGGAAAGGCACATTTGAATGACTGTGTATCTCCTTTTGTGTTGCTTTGATAACACTTGTCATGTATGTCTCAATTAGTAGCATTTAGGAAACCAAATCAATATGTGGACCAAATTTTCAGGCCTTATTTAATTATAAGGCTTTTCTCTTCTAGGCAAGAATCACCTTGTGGTTAGAGAAAAGAACTGATAAGAGCAGATGTCATGCTGGAGCCAGGGCAATGGCTGATCTTTGCGAAATAGGAAGATCCAAAAACTAGCTGGCTCAGATCAAAGGTGTGGGCAGTGAGCAGGGGATAGGCAGGCTTGCATGGCACACAGACCCTGAGTCTGGTCAGGAGGGTCTGTAAGTAGGTGAGCAGGCAGCATCTAAAAATGCCTGAGCCAAGGGACAAAACAGAGATCACAGGCTAGAGATGTCTCAGAACATTTTTGGAAGTAAGCAAGATATATACATTGTAATTATATCATAATTAAATAATAGAGGTAATAGGATGAAGACAGTACCAGAGGTCCAAGTAGCCAGTCTGTATCAGCACAAAGCAGTAAGCTAGGAAATTGTCAGCTGGCACCGTGGAGCATCATGAGCACAAAAACACATGCTCCTCTCTGTGCAGGAAGCAGCCTGTCTGTAGGTAAAGCAGGGAAGCTGTGATACTTGGCTACAAGTGAGAGAGAAGGAGGTAGCGTTGAAGTAAGTCTGTGCCATCAGTTTTTCTTTGCCTTGAATGCTTGTTCCATGAGTGTTAGCAGTTTAATCCTTGGAGAGTGCAGTGCTGCGTGGCAGTGAAGCAGTCCTTGTTGAGCTATGGCATGTTCTAATTTAGCAAGAAAGATCACAGCACTTGGTGTGTATAGGGTTATATTTTATGGGAGTCTGAAAGTGATACAATATGTATAAAAACTCATCTATGATTATCTTGGCTTGGACATAATTGATAGTTTGCTGTTTATCAGGAAGGGTCAGGTATCAGTTAATTTTTTTCTTTTTCATGAAAGTAAATGAGCAAGAAATTATTTAGTGAAACATTGATTTATTTGGCATTACAAATTCCATAAACAGTCCAATTTATCTCTGCATAATGTGTCTGCTACAGGTTGAAATCAGTTGCTTATGTGTCTCATGTCTGAAGCAGGAATGATACAATACATTGACAGTTCAAATGGCTTCTTATTTCAGTAATCAGAGCACCATAAAACCTAATTCCAACTGCTTAAAAAAAAAACCTGCAATATTTCAGACCTACCCTCAAAGTAACCTCTACCCAGAATTTGTGTTCATCCTTTGTGTTAGTTTTCTGTTACTGCATATTACAGATTACAACAAATGTAGCAGCTTGAAACATTACACATTTTGTCATCTCACAGTTTCTATGAGTTAAAAAACCAGACATGGCTTAGCCGCATCTTCTCCTTAGCGTCTCACAAAGCCACAGTCAGAATGTTGGCCAGGGTGCGTTCTCATCTGGAGGACTGACTGATGAAGAACCTGCTTCCAAGCTCACTAAAGGTTGTTGTCAGAATTCATATATTTGCACCTGTAGTACTGAGAGTCCCAGATTTTTTCTGGCCATTGGCTGCCCTCAGCTCCTAGAGGCCACCTACAGTTTCTTGTCATGTGGACCTTCCCAGCTTGGAGGCTTACTTCATCAAGCCATATAAGAGAGTAGAAGGAGTCTCCTAGCAAGACAGAGTCCTGTCTGAT
Source organism: Nomascus leucogenys (assembly GCF_006542625.1). Classification (NCBI taxonomy): domain Eukaryota; kingdom Metazoa; phylum Chordata; class Mammalia; order Primates; family Hylobatidae; genus Nomascus; species Nomascus leucogenys. The sequence continues at coordinate 47,045 of NW_022095901.1, read as the reverse complement.
TGTATAGAATCACAGTGTGACGTCTCATCACCTTTGCCGTATTCTGTTTGTTAGAAGAAGCAAGTCACAGGTCCCACTCACACTCGGGAAGGAGGTTTCTAAACAAAGGTGTCAACACCAGGAAGCAGGCATCATGAGAGGGGCACCTTTAGTCTGTCTGCCACATCCTTCTCTTGCTTTTCTTTACAGTTTTACGACCTGTGTATGTATTTCTAAAGAATATTGTCACATTTGCATGCTTTTGAAACTTTGTATAAATGGAATTTTACTGTAGTTATTCTACAACTTGCCTTTTTTTTTTTTTTTTTTTTTTTTTGAGACAGAGTCTCGCTGTCACCCAGGCTGGAGTGCAATGGCATGGTCTTGGCTCACTGCAGTCTCCGCCCCCCCGGGGTTCACGCCATTCTCCTGCCTCAGCCTCCCAAGTAGCTGCAACTACAGGCGCCCTCCACCTCGCCCGGCTAATTTTTTGTATTTTTTTAGTAGAGACGTGGTTTCACTGTGTTAGCCAGGATGGTCTCGATCTCCTGACCTCGTGATCTGCCCGCCTCGGCCTCACAAAATGCTGGGATTACAGGTGTGAGCCACCGCGCCCGGCCCAACTTGCCTTTTTTTAACTTAACATTGTGAGATTAACCTATGTTAATGCCTACTCCCATAGCTCGTTTATTGTTCAGTGTGGCATAGGATTCCTTTACTTAAATGTACATTTTATTTATACAATAATTATATTTTATTTTATATTATTATTTAATAATCTTTGTATATGTTGTATCAGCCATTTTTTCTCTTCATAGCATTAGGGCAGCACCCCAGGCATATGAGCACCAAAGATAGGTTGGTTGGTTAATTGAAATGCTTTCTGGATACTTGCATTTATATGGTGGATATATTTCTGAAGACTTCACACAATGCAAAATTTGAATCATTTGAGACAATATTTCCATAAGAATAAATATGATGTACGGGGAGCTAATAAATCTAATGTACTTGTACTTGCATATTTTTGCTGTAAATGTACTCTGTCCTCTCATTAGTGTTCCTAATATATCACAGCATGCTCTTCCATATGAACAATATAGCATATAATAGCAGTTTGGCCTTTTTTTGGCCTTTTTATCACATCTAACTGCCCTTCCAAAGTTATTTTTATGTGTTACTTGGCACTAGCACCAGCCCTTGTTGAATACTTGAAGAACATTATAAATAAGAGTAAAACAACTTTAAAGTATAATAGTAATAATGAGTGTTCAAATAATAGCACAGTAGTCACCAGAACTGGTGTATGACATGGTTCACATAAATAACCAGGGGCTGTGGAGATCAGCTAAAGTGACAATACCAGGTCATAACAGAATTTATGTTACTTAGCCATAAAGCTTATGATTAAATGGGAATCTAGATAATTTTTTAGTATTTGAGAAGTTTCAGTATTTCAAATTTTATTCATAAAGTGAGACATATTTTATCACACCATTTCAAATGTTCATATTTCAGGTTTACATGAAATGTTGCTATACCATATCTTACTGATGAATAAAAATAACTTTACAAATACCAATTAATGCTTCCAAATGCCTCCTAACTTGTCTTCACTCATTTTTCTTTGCCCAGGTACCATTAGGCTTCTCAGCTCCACCAGATGGCCTTCCCCAAGTCCCCCACATGGCATACTGTGCTCTGGAAAACCTGTATCTTCTGATGGGAAGAGAACTGGAATATCTAGAGGAGGTACCTCCAGGAAATGTGCTAGGTAGGGTGATGCTGTTTATTATATCCTTACTGCATTCTAGCAGATTATCTAACATGTCACTGAAAATTTAGCGAAATTTTTGAAGGGAATAACTTTATCCTTTAGACTGATAGTTTTTTTTTTTTCTGGTATCTTTAACTTAGTGCATTTGAGTAACTAACAGGAGATCAGTTACTTGCTGTGAATTATAGTAGCTCTGTTTTAAAAATGTATTGCTTAAGTAATTTGTAAGTGCTCTAGCCTAAGCTGGAGTTCCATTTATTTCAGAGTGAGAGGGGAAATTCCTGCTCACATAAAGTCAATCTAGATGACTAAGGCATTTCTGGTTCTACAGATTAGATTCTAAATTGTTGGAAACTATTCTGACGTAAAGATCTATTTAAACTCATTGCTTTTTTCCCATGCTTTTATCCTTTGAGTATTGCTTTGCTAAGATTAGTTGATTGTCAGTTTATATCTGTAAATATTATTCTTCATCTCCTTAATGTTATCACTTGTTTGACTTCTGCGCCTCATTTGCAGAATTCACTTTTTGAGTTTCTTAGTGCAACCTTAAAGACTCAGGTTAAGAAATTTCTCTAGCATCCAGAGTATAGTATAGAATACTGTATCCTGTTGTACTGTTAGATTCTGAACCCTTAGGGTCATTGTCAGCTATAGAGCTATTTATTGAGTGATTGCTTGGTTTGGGAATTCTCCGCTTTTTAGAAAAAGGTTTAACTTTTTTAAAAAAGGTCTAGTCTCTTGGTGCAGAATAGCTAATGGTTTGTCTGGATTTGAATCCAAGAAATTTGCCAAAGCATGTTGCCATTCACCTACAGAGATACATTCTTTTCTTTATTTAATTTTTTAGCATGAAATTTGTAGAATGCTTAGCTTCTCATCAGTGTTACCTATTTTCTTCCATCCCTTTGGAAAATGCCATTTAACCTTAACAATTGATATACCTTATTAAGCTGCCACAGTCAACTTTATCAGAAAGGACATTGGAAGAATGGAAAATACCCTACTTTTACTCATAAGCCTTCCTTGAGATTACTGTATTGCTCAGATTAAATGGAATATGAAGTATAAGATCTCCAGCATGATGCTCAAGGGAAAGAAAAGGTATTCTGCTGTGTGAATGTTTTTTATACGATCTTCTCTAATTAAGGCCTGGTGTTGTGTTGTTTCCCTCGTAGAGGATGAGAATGAGGAATGCATTAGTTTCTGGTTTTCTTTTTTCTTTCTGTTGCTGAATTTCTAGATGCTGTCCAGGACTGAGGTTAAGTGGTGTATAAGGAGAGAAACCATTTCTCTCTCTTCTGCTCCCAAGCAGCCTCAGCTCTGCCATATGGTACAGGGAGACAAACTTAGTGTAAGCTAAAATATTTCATTTATTCTTGGAGAAGAGATATACCTTGACTTCTTTTATTGATCTTTTAAAAAAGTGAGATGGTAGCATAATATGGGGTAAGGATGAAGGTGACTAAATCTTTGTTTACCAAATTAACTTATATAAGACTAAGCCTGATGGACAACCACTTTGTTTGGATAGAAGAGGAAAAGCCAGATTTATTTCCTGTAAGAGCTAGGATTGTATTTAGCTGCAAGTAACCAGAAAACCAACTACATAGTCTTAAACTTCACCCAGTAGAAAGCCCAAGGGTGGACAGTCCAGGGCTGGTGTCATGACTCTTCTGTGTCATCAGGGAGTCAGTGGCTCAGCATGTGGCTTTTGTCCCCGTGGAAGCAAGATGCCTTTTATCTCTGAGAATCATACCCACGTTCCTTGCAGGAAGAGAGCACAGGGTCAAGACCTCTAACAGGATTAATGTTTTTATTTGGAAAGAAATGCCTCTCTAGTGACTTGTGTCTATATCTCATTTTTGTAATTTTGTCATATGTCCACTCCTAGCTGCCAGGGAGGCCTGGATTGATGTTTTACTCTTCCAGCCTCTGTAGTTAAGGCAAAAGATATTGGGGTTATGAATGGCTTTTGAATAGCCAGTCCACACTTAGCTGCATTCGCCTTCCATTCACCTGGTGATGCCTGAGGTGCCTCCATTAAGGTTCTGTTTTCTTTACATTAAAGAGAAAGATAGTCCACTAGAAGGATTTTGAGTGTAACATTGAAGGAATTGGAATGCAGCCAGCCACTTGATGGGGCTTTTTGAATTGAAACATATAGTAATTGTTTTTATTTTATTAATTGAAATCTGATTGAGTCCCCAGCATGACTGGAAAGCACAAGTATATACCAAAATTCTGGCCATAGTTTTGCCACTAACTAGTTATATGGCCTCAGGCCAGTTATGTAACCTTGCTGGGCTTGTTTTCCCAAATGACTTGGACTAGAGCAATGATTACTAATACTTCTTATGATAGAAATAGAACAGCCACTTTTAATTTTTTATGAGAAGACTCTGGATTCCCAGGGATACTTTTATTTATCGTAACCGGGATTTGTCATATATCCTAAAGTCTAAAGATAAAGCGTTAAATAACATTGCATGGAGTACATTTTATTGCTGCAGCTATAAAATACTAACAAAATTGTATTTGTAACTTTTTTGGTAAAATACAAACAGAATTGAAGTTTCAAATTGTTGTTATATGATGGCAGGTTGACATCCTAGGTGGAGATGGAGTGAGGTAAACATTTTTTACTCATGTCGTGAAGATCTTCCCTGATTTTGTCAGTTTCCCAGTGGCTTAAAAAAAGTTCTAAACTAGATTACTTCAAGATCGCTTCTAGCTTTTAACATTTAGGCTGTGTTTCTTAAAGAAAAACCTTATTTGAGTAATTAGGATATTTCCCTCCTACTGTTTATTAGGGAAGAGTAAATGTTTTTGATATGATTATTTGGGTTGATTGATAACCCATTTAATGGCTTCATTAAACATCTTGAACTGGTTACCTGCCTTAAAGTCATAGAATTACCTTTTAGGCAAATTTACTTGTTCCTTGATTAAAAATATGTAGCATATGTTAGCAGTAGCAGCAGTCTCATAAGCCAGGGTGTTTATTAAAAGCAACTTTTCAAAGCTAGGAGTAGTTTAAGACAGGACAGAAGAGGCCAGAGAGTCTGGTATATTAAAGGGTAAGAAGAAAACGCCAAGAGAAGGCTAGCTGCCATACAGGTAAAAACATGCTGGGTTCCATCTTTTGGTTTCTAGGGTGAGTTGACTGCGACCAGGTATGTCAGCACATTTTTATTTTTCTTTGAAACAGATTTGTCTTCTCAGGTAGTTTTGAAATGGAAAGAATAAGATGGCTGCATTGGGCTGAAATAATCTATATGCTCCAATTACCTGTTGTTGCATAATAAAACACTTAAAGCCTGGGGGGTGGAGCCAAGATGGCCGAATAGGAACAGCTCCGGTCTCCAGCTCCCAGCCCCAGCGACACAGAAGACGGGTGATTTCTGCATTTCTGCTTGAGGTACGGTTTCATCTCACTAGGGAGTGCCTAACAGTGGGTGCAGGACAGTCGGTGAAGCGCACTGTGCGCGAGCCGAAGCAGGGCGAGGCATTGCCTCACTCGGGAAGCGCAAGGGGTCAGGGAGTTCCCTTTCCTAGTCAAAGAAAGGGGAAGCAGACGGCACCTGGAATATCGGGTCAGTCCCATCCTAATACTGCGCTTTTCCAACGGGCCTGGAAAACGGCACACTAGGAGATTGTGTCCCGCACCTGGCTCGGAGGGTCCTATGCCCACGGAGTCTCGCTATTTGCTAACACAGCAGTCTGAGATCAAGCTGTGAGGCGGCAGTGAGGCTGGGGGAGGGGCGCCCGCCATTGCCCAGGCTTGCTTTTGTAAACAAAGCAGCCAGGAAGCTCGAACTGGGTGGAGCCCACCACAGCTCAAGGAGGCCTGCCTGCCTCTGTAGGCTCCACCTCTGGGGGCAGGGCACAGACAAACAAAAACTCTGCAAGAACTTCCACAGACTTAAATGTCCCTGTCTGACTGACAGCTTTGAAGAGAGTAGTGGTTCTCCCAGCACGCAGCTGGAGATCTGAGAACGGTCAGACTGCCTCCTAAAGTGGGTCCCTCACCCCTGAGCAGCCTAACTGGGAGGCACCCCCCCAGTAGGGACAGACTGACACCTCATTCAACCCGGTACTTCTCTGAGACAAAACTTTCAGAGGAACTATCAGACAGCTGAATTTGTGGTCTCACGAAAATCCGCTGTTCTGCAGCCACCGCTGCTGACACCCAGCCAAACAGGGTCTGGAGTGCACCTCTAGTAAACTCCAACAGACCTGCAGCTGAGGGTCCTGTCTGGTAGAAGGAAAACTAACAAACAGAAAGGACATCCACACCAAAAACCCATCTGTACATCACCATCATCAAAGACAAAAAGTAGATAAAACCACAAAGATGGGGAAAAAACAGACCAAAAAAACTGGAAACTCTAAAAAACAGAGCACCTCTCCTCCTCCAAAGGAACGCAGTTCCTCACCAGCAATGGAACAAAGCTGGATGGAGGATGACTTTGATGAGTTGAGAGAAGAAACTTCAGACGATCAAACTACTCTGAGCTACGAGAGGAAATTCGAAACAACAGCAAAGAAGTTAAAAACTTTGAAAAAAATTAGAAGAATGGATAACTAGAATAACCAATGGAGAGAAGGGCTTCAAGGAGCCGATGGAGCTGAAAGCCAAGTTTCGAGAACTACGCGAAGATTGCAGAAGCCTCAGTAGCAGATGCGATCAACTGGAAGAAAGGGTATCGCTGATGGAAGATGAAATGAATGAAATGAAGAGAGAAGGGAAGTTTAGAGAAAAAAGGATAAAAAGAAATGAACAAAGCCTCCAAGAAATTTGGGACTATGTGTAAAGACCAAACCTACGTCTGATTGGTGTACCTGAAAATGATGGGGAGAATGGAACCAAGTTGGAAAACACTCTGCAAGATATTATCCAGGAGAACTTCCCCAATCTAGCAAGGCAGGCCAGCATTCAGATTCAGGAAATACAGAGAACGCCACAAAGATACTCCTCGAGAAGGGCAACTCCAAGACACATTATTGTCAGATTCACCAAAGTTGAAATGAAAGAAAAAATGTTAAGGGCAGCCAGAGAGAAAGGTCGGGTTACCCACAAAGGGAAGCCCATCAGACTAACAGCTGATCTCTCAGCAGAAACTCTACAAGCCAGAAGAGAGTGGGGGCCGATATTCAACATTCTTAAAGAAAAGAATTTTCAACCCAGAATCTCCTATCCCGCCAAACTAAGCTTCATAAGTGAAGGAGAAATAAAACACTTTACAGACAAGCAAACGCTGAGTGATTTTGTCACCACCAGGCCTGCCCTAAAAGAGCTCCTGAAGGAAGCACTAACCATGGAAAGGAACAACCGGTACCAGCCACTGCAAAAACATGCCAAATTGTAAAGACCATCGAGACTAGGAAGAAACTATAGCAACTAACGAGCAAAATAACCAACTAACATCATAATGACAGGATCAGATTCACACATAACAATATTAACGTTAAATGTAAATGGGCTAAATGCTCCAATCAAAAGACACAGACTGGCAAACTGGATAAGGAGTCAGGACCCATCAGTGTGCTGTATCCAGGAAACCCATCTCACGTGCAGAGACACACATAGACTCAAAATAAAGGGATGGAGGAAGATCTATCAAGCAACTGGAAAACAAAAAAAGGCAGGGGTTGCAATCCTAGTCTCTGATAAAATAGACTTTAAACCAACAAAGATCAAAAGAGACAAAGAAGGCCATTACATAATGGTAAAGGGATCAATTCATCAAGAAGAGCTAACTATCCTAAATATATATGCACCCAACACAGGAGCACCCAGATTCATAAAGCAAGTCCTGAGTGACCTACAAAGGGACTTAAACTCCCACACAATAATAATGGGAGATTTTAAACCCCACTGTCAGCATTAGACAGATCAACGAGACAGAAAGTTAACAAGGATATCCAGGAATTGAACTCAGCTCTACATAAAGTGGACCTAATAGACATCTACGGAACTCTCCACCCCAAGTCAACAGAATAAACATTTTTTTCAGCACCACACCACACCTATTCCTAAATTGACCACATAGTTGGAAGTAAAGCTCTCCTCAGCAAATGTAGAAGAACAGAAATTATAACAAACTGTCTCTCAGACCACAGTGCAATCAAACTAGAACTCAGGATTAAGAAACTCACTCAAAACCGCTCTACTACATGGAAACTGAACAACCTGCTCCTGAATGACTATTGGGTACATAATGAAATGAAGGCAGAAATAAAGATGTTCTTTGAAACCAACGAGAACAAAGACACAACATACCAGAATCTCTGGGACACATTCAAAGCAGTGTGTAGAGGGAAATTTATAGCACTAAATGCCCACAAGAGAAAGCAGGAAAGATCCAAAATTGACTCCCTAACATCACAATTAAAAGAACTAGAAAAGCAAGAGCAAACATATTCAAAAGCTAGCAGAAGGCTAGAAATAACTAAAATCAGAGCAGAACTGAAGGAAATAGAGACACAAAAAACCCTTCAAAAAATTAATGAATCCAGGAGCTGGTTTTTTGAAAAGATCAACAAAATTGATGGACCACTAGCAAGACTAATAAAGAAGAAAAGAGAGAAGAATCAAATAGATGCAATAAAAAACGAAAAAGGGGATATCACCACCGATCCCACAGAAATACAATCTACCATCAGAGAATACTACAAACACCTCTATGCAAATAAACTAGAAAATCTAGAAGAAATGGATAAATTCCTCGACAAATACACCCTCCCAAGACTAAACCAGGAAGAAGTTGAATCTCTGAATAGACCAATAACAGGTTCTGAAATTGTGGCAATAATCAATAGCTTACCAACCAAAAAGAGTCCAGGACCTGATGGATTCACAGCTGAATTCTACCAGAGGTACAAGGAGGAACTGGTACCATTCCTTCTGAAACTATTCCAATCGATAGAAAAAGAGGGAATCCTCCCTAACACATTTTATGAAGCCAGCATCGTCCTGATACCAAAACCTGGCAGAGACATAACCAAAAAAGAGAATTTCAGACCAATATCCTTGATGAACATTGATGCAAAAATCCTCAATAAAATACTGGCAAACCGAATCCAGCAGCACATCAAAAAGCTTATCCACCATGATCAAGTGGGCTTCATCCCTGGGATGCAAGGCTGGTTCAACATACGCAAATCAATAAATGTAATCCAACATATAAACAGAACCAAAGACAAAAACCACATGATTATCTCAATAGATGCAGAAAAGGCCTTTGACAAAATTCAACAACCCTTCATGCTAAAAACTCTCAATAAATTAGGTATTGATGGGACGTATCTCAAAATAATAAGAGCTATCTACGACAAACCCACAGCCAATATCATACTGAATGGGCAAAAACTGGAAGCATTCCCTCTGAAAACTGGCACAAGACAGGGATGCCCTCTCTCACCGCTCCTGTTCAACATAGTGCTGGAAATTCTGGCCAGAGCAATCAGGCAGGAGAAGGAAATAGAAGGTATTCAATTAGGAAAAGAGGAAGTCAAATTGTCCCTGTTTGCAGATGACATGATTGTATATCTAGAAAACCCCATTGTCTCAGCCCAAAATCTCCTTAAGCTGATTAGCAACTTCAGCGAAGTCTCAGGATACAAAATTAATGTACAAAAATCACAAGCATTCTTGTACACCAATCACAGACAAACAGAGAGCCAAATAATGAGTGAACTCCCATTCACATTTGCTTCAAAGAGAATACAATACCTAGGAATCCAACTTACAAGGGATGTGAAGGACCTCTTCAAGGAGAACTACAAACCACTGCTCAATGAAATAAAAGAGGATACAAACAAATGGAAGAACATTCCATGCTCATGGGTTGGAAGAATCAATATCGTGAAAATCGCCATACTGCCCAAGGTAATTTATAGATTCAATGCCATCCCCATCAAGCTACCAATGACTTTCTTCACAGAATTGGAAAAAACTACTTTAAAGTTCATATGGAACCAAAAAAGAGCCCGCATCGCCAAGTCAATACTAAGCCAAAAGAACAAAGCTGGAGGCATCACGCTACCTGACTTTAAACTATACTACAAGGCTACAGTAACCAAAACAGCATGGTACTGGTACCACAACAGAGACATAGATTAATGGAACAGAACAGAGCCCTCAGAAATAATGCCGCATAGCTACAACTATCTGATATTTGACAAACCTGACAAAAACAAGAAATGGGGAAAGGATTCCCTATTTAATAAATGGTGCTGGGAAAACTGGCTAGCCATATGTAGAAAGCTGCAACTGGATCCCTGCCTTACACCTTATACAAAAATTAATTCAAGATGGATTAAAGACTTATATGTTAGACCTAAAACCATTAAAATCCTACAAGAAATCCTAGGGAATACCATTCAGGACATAGGCGTGGGCAAGGACTTCATGTCTAAAACACCAAAAGCAATGGCAACAAAAACCAAAATCGACAAATGGGATCTCATTAAACTAAAGAGCTTCTGCACAGCAAAAGAAACTATCATCAGAACAGGCAACCTACAGAATGGGAGAAAATTTTTGCAACCTACTCATCTGACAAAGGGCTAATATCCAGAATCTATAATGAACTCAAACAAATTTACAAGAAAAAAACAAACAACCCCATCAAAAAGTGGGCAGAGGACATGAACAGACACTTCTCAAAAGAAGACATTTATGCAGCCAGAAAACACATGAAGAAATGCTCATCATCACTGGCCATCAGAGAAATGCAAATCAAAACCACAGTGAGATACAATCTCACACCAGTTAGAATGGCCATCATTAAAAAATCAGGAAACAACAGGTGCTGGAGAGGATGTGGAGAAATAGGAACACTTTTACACTGTTGGTGGGACTGTAAACTAGTTCAACCATTGTGGAAGTCAGTGTGGTGATTCCTCAGGGATCTAGAACTAGAAATACCATTTGACCCAGCCATCCCATTACTGGGCATATACCCAAAGGCCGATAAATCATGCTGCTATACAGACACATGCACACGTATGTTTATTGCGGCACTATTCACAATAGCAAAGAGTTGGTACCAACCCAAATGTCCAACAACGATAAACTGGATTAAGAAAATGTGGCACATATACACCATGGAATACTATGCAGCCATAAAAAAGGATGAGTTCGTGTCCTTTGTAGGGACATGGATGAAACTGGAAAACATCATTCTCAGTAAACTATCGCAAGGACAAAAAACCAAACACCGCATGTTCTCTCTCATAGGTGGGAATTGAACAATGAGAACTCATGGACACAGGAAGGGGAACATCACACTCCGGGGACTGTTGTGGGGTGGGGGGAGGGGGGAGGGACAGCATTAGGAGATACACCTAATGCTAATTGACGAGCTAATGGGTGCAGGAAATCAACATGGCACATGGATACATATGTAACAAACCTGCACATTGTGCACATGTACCCTAAAACCCTAAAGTATAATAAAAAAATATATAAATATATAAAAAAAAATAAAAAAAAATAAAAATATGTTAATGAATTATAAAAATAATAAAAGATACCCCTTACATAAAAAATATAAAAAGATATTAAAAATATAAATACTCATGAAATCTGAAAACTATGTTAGTGAATTATAAGAATAATAAAATATACCTCTTACATAAAAAAAGAAATATAAAAAGATATTAAAATGTAAATAGTCATGAAAAAAAAAAAAAGGAAAAGGAATATCTTCAAACAAAAACTACACAGAAGGAATCTGTGAAACTTCTTTCTGTTCTGTGCATTCAACTAACAGAGTTGAACCTTACTTTTGATTGAGCAGTTCTGAAACACTCTTTCTGTAGAAAATGCAAGTGGACCTTCAGAGCGCTAAGAGGCCTACAGTGGAAAAAGTAATATCTTCAAATAAAAACTACACAGAAGCATTCTGTGAAACTTCTTTATGTTCTGTGCATTCAAATAACAGAGTTTAACCTTACTTTTGATTGAGCAGTTCTGAAACACTCTTTCTGTAGAAAATGCAATTGGATATTCAGGGCGCTAAGAGGCCTATAGTGGAAAAGGAATATTTTCAAATAAAAACTGCACAGAAGAAATCTGTGAAACTTCTTACTGTTCTGTGCATTCAACTAACAGAGTTGAACCTAAGTTTTTATTGAGCAGTTCTGAAACACTCTTTCTGTAGAAAATACAAGTGGACATTCAGGGCGCTAAGAGTACTATAGTGGAAAAAGGAAAAAGTTCACATAAAAACTACACAGAAGCTATCTGTGAAACTTCTCTCTGTTCTGTGCATTCAACTAACGGATTTGAACCTTACTTTTGATTGGAAGTTCTGAAACACTCTTTCTGTAGAAAATGCAAGTGGACCTTCGGAGCGCTAAGAGGCCTATAGCGGAAAAATAATACCTTCAAATACAAACTCACAGAAGCATTCTGTGAAATTTCTTTCTGTTCTTTGCATTCATCTAACAGAGTTGAACCTTACTTTTGATTGAGCACTTCTGAAACACCCTTTCTATAGAAAATGCAATTGGACATTCAGGGAGCTAAGAGGCCTATAGTGGAAAAAGGAATATTTTCAAATAAAAACTGCACAGAAGCAATCTGCGAAACTTCTTACTGTTCTGTTCATTCAACTAACATAGTTGAACGGTAGTTTTTATTGGGCAGTTCTGAAACACTTTTCTGTAGAAATGCAAGTGGACATTCAGGGCGCTGAGAGGCCTATAGTGGGAAAAGGAATATCTTCAAATAAAAACTGCACAGAAGCAATCTGTGAAACTTCTTACTGTTCTGTGCATTCAACTAACCGAGTTGAACCTTAGTTATTATTGAGCAGTTCTGAAACACTCTTTCTGTAGAAAATGCAAGTGAACATTCAGGGCGCTAAGAGTCCTATAGCGGAAAAATGAATATGTTCAAATAAAAACTACACAGAAGCAATCTGTGAAACTTTTTACTGTTCTGTGCATTCAACTAACAGAGTTGAACCTTAGTTTATATTGAGCAGTTATGAAACACTCTTTCTGCAGAAAATGCAAGTGAACATTCAGGGCGCTAAGAGGCCTATAGTTGAAAAAGGTATATGTTCAAATAAAAACTACAAAGAAGCTATCTGTGAAACTTCTTACAGTTCTGTGCATTCAACTAACAGAGTTCAACCTTACTTTTGATTGAGCAGTTCTGAAACACCCTTTCTGTAGAAAATGCAAGTGGACATTCAGGGCGCTAAGAGGCCTATGGTGGAAAAAGGAATACCTTCAAATAAAAACTACACAGAAGCAATCTGTGAAACTTCTTACGGTTCTGTTCTTTAAACTAACACAGTTGAACCTTAATTTTGATTGAACAGTTCTGAAACACTCTTTCTGTAGAAAATGCAAGTGGACCTTCGGAGCGCTAAGAGGCCTATAGCGGAAAAAGTAATACCTTCAAATAAAAACTACACAGAAGCATTCTGTGAAACTTCTTTCTGTTCTGTGCTTTCAACTAACAGAGTTTAACCTTACTTTTGATTGAGCAGTTCTGAAACCCTCTTTCTGTAGAAAATGCAATTGGACATTCAGGGCGCTAAGAGGCCTATAGTGGAAAAGGAATATTTTCAAATAAAAACTGCACAGAAGAAATCTGTGAAACTTCTTACTGTTCTGTGCATTCAGCTAACAGAGTTGAACCTCAGTTTTGATTGAGCAGTTCTGAAACCCTCTTTCTGTAGAAAATACAAGTGGACATTCAGGGCGCTAAGAGTACTATAGTGGAAAAAGGAAAAAGTTCACATAAAAACTACACAGAAGCTATCTGTGAAACTTCTCTCTGTTCTGTGCATTCAACTAACGGATTTGAACCTTACTTTTGATTGAGAAGTTCTGAAACACTCTTTCTGTAGAAAATGCAAGTGGACCTTCGGAGCGCTAAGAGGCCTACAGCGGAAAAAGTAATACCTTCAAATACAAACTTCACAGAAGCATTCTGTGAAATTTCTTTCTGTTCTTTGCATTCATCTAACAGAGTTGAACCTTACTTTTGATTGAGCACTTCTGAAACACCCTTTCTATAGAAAATGCAATTGGACATTCAGGGAGCTAAGAGGCCTATAGTGGAAAAAGGAATATTTTCAAATAAAAACTGCACAGAAGCAATCTGCGAAACTTCTTACTGTTCTGTTCATTCAACTAACATAGTTGAACGGTAGTTTTTATTGAGCAGTTCTGAAACACTCTTTCTGTAGAAAATGCAAGTGGACATTCAGGGCGCTGAGAGGCCTATAGTGGGAAAAGGAATATCTTCAAATAAAAACCACACAGAACCAATCTGTGAAACTTCTTACTGTTCTGTGCATTCAACTAACCGAGTTGAACCTTAGTTATTATTGAGCAGTTCTGAAACACTCTTTCTGTAGAAAATGCAAGTGAACATTCAGGGCGCTAAGAGTCCTATAGCGGAAAAATGAATATGTTCAAATAAAAACTACACAGAAGCAATCTGTGAAACTTTTTACTGTTCTGTGCATTCAACTAACAGAGTTGAACCTTAGTTTATATTGAGCAGTTATGAAACACTCTTTCTGCAGAAAATGCAAGTGAACATTCAGGGCGCTAAGAGGCCTATAGTTGAAAAAGGTATATGTTCAAATAAAAACTACAAAGAAGCTATCTGTGAAACTTCTTACAGTTCTGTGCATTCAACTAACAGAGTTCAACCTTACTTTTGATTGAGCAGTTCTGAAACACACTTTCTGTAGAAAATGCAAGTGGACATTCAGGGCGCTAAGAGGCCTATAGTGGAAAAAGAAATATCTTCAAATAAAAACTACACAGAAGCATTCTGTGAAACTTCATTCTGTAATGTGCCTTCAACTAACAGAATTGAACCTAACTTTTGATTGAGCAGTTCTGAAACACTCTTTCCGTAGAAATTGCAAGTGGACATTAAGGGTGCTAAGAGGCCTCTAGTGGAAAAAGTAATATCTTCAAATAAAAACTACACAGAAAGAATCTGTGAAACTTCTTACTGTTCCGTGCATTCAAGTAACAGAGTTGAACCTTACTTTTGATTGAACAATTCTGAAACACTCTTTCTGTAGATAATGCAACTGGACACTCGGAGCACTGAGAGGCCTATAGCGGAAAAAGGAATATCTTCAAATAAAAACTTCACAGAAGCATTCTGTGAAACTTCTTTCTGTTCTGTGCATTCAACTAACAGAGTTGAACCTTACAATTGATTGAACAGTTCTGAATCACTCTTTTTGTAGAAAATGTAAGTGGACATTCAGGGCGCTAGGAGGCCTACGGTGGAAAAAGGAATATCTTCAAATAAAAACTGCACAGAAAAAATCTGTGAAACTTCTTACTGTTCTGTGCTTTCAACTAATAGAGCTGAAACTTAGTTTTGATTGAGCAGTTCTGAAACACTCTTTCTGTAGAAAATGCAAGTGAACATTCAGGGCAATAAGAGGCCTATAGTGGAAAAACGAATATGTTCAAATAAAAACTACACAGAAGCAATCTGTGAAACTTCTTACTGTTCTGTGCATTCAACTAACAGAGTAGAATCTTACTTTTGATTGAGCAGTTATGAAACACTCTTTCTGTAGAAAATGCAAGTGGACCTTCGGAGTGCTAAGAGGCCTATAGCGGAAAAAGGAATATCTTCAAAAAAAAAATACACAGAAGCATTCTGTGAAACTTCTTTCTGTTGTGTGCATTCAACCAACAGAATTGAACCTTACTTTTGATTGAGCAGTCCTGAAACATTCTTTCCATAGAAAATGCAAACGGACATTAAGGGCGCTAAGAGGCCTACAGTTGAAAATGGAATACCTTCAAATAAAGACGACGCAGAAGCAATCTGTGAAACTTCTTACTGTTTCTGTGCATGCAACTAATAGAGTTGAACCTTAGTATTGATTGAGCAGTTCAGAAACACTCTTCCTGTAAAAAATGCAAGTGCAGATTCAGGGCGCTAAGTGGCCTATAGCGGAAAAATGAATATGCTCAAATGAAAACTACACAGAAACAGTCTGTGAAACTTCTTTCTGTTCTGTGCATTCAACTAACAGACTTGAACCTTACATTTGAATGTGCAGTTCTGAAACACTCTTTCTGTAGAAAATGCAAGTGGACATTCAGGGCGCTAAGAGGCCTATAGTGGAAAAAGGAATATCTTCAAATAAAAACTACACAGAAGAATTCTGGGAAACTTCTTTCTGTTGTGTGCATTCAACTAACAGAATTGAACCTTACTTTTGATTGAGCAGTTCTGAAACACTCTTTCCATAGAAAATGCAAGTGGACATTAAGGGCGCTAAGAGGCCTCTAGTGGAAAAAGGAATATCTTCAAATAAAAACTACACAGAAACAATCTGCGAAACTTCTTACTGTTCTGTGCATTCAACTAACAGTTTCGAACTTTAGTTTTGATTGAGCAGTTCTGAAACACTCTTTCTGTATAAAATGCAAGTGGAAATTCAGGGCGCTAAGAGGCCTGTAGCGGAAAAACGAATATGTTCAAATAAAAACTTCACAGAAGCTGTCTGTAAAACTTCTTTCTGTTCTGTGCATTCAACTTTCAGAGTTGAACCTTACATTTGATTGAGCAGTTCTGAAACACCCTTTCTGTAGAAAATGCAAGTGGACATTCGGAGCGCTAAGAAGCCTATAGCGGAAATAGGAGTATCTTCAATAAAAACTACACAGAAGCATTCTGTGAAACTTCTTTCTCTTCTGTGCATTCAACTAACAGAGTTGAACCTTACTTTTGATTGAGCGGTTCTGAAACACTCTTTCTGTAGAAAATGCAAGTGAACATTCAGGGCACTAAGAGGCCCATAGTGGAAAAAGGAACATGTTCAAATAAAAACTACACAGAAGCAATCTGTGAATCTTCTTTCTGTTCTGTGTATTCAACTAACAGAGTTGAAGCTTTGTTTTGATGGAGCAGTTATGAAACACTCTTTCTGTAGAAAATGCAAGTGGACTTTCGGTGCGCTAAGAGGCCTATAGCGGAAAAAGGAATATCTTCAAATAAAAACTACACAGGAGCATTCTGTGAAACTTCTTTCTGTTCCGTGCATTCAACTAACAGAATTGAACCTTACTTTTGATTGAGCAGTTCTGAAACACTCTTTCTGTAGAAAATGCAAGCGAACATTAAGGGCGCTAAGAGGCCTATATTGGAAAATGGAATATCTTCAAATTAAAACTACACAGAAGCAAACTCTGAAACTTCTTACTGTTCTGTGCATTCAACTAACAGAGTTGAACCTTAGTTTTGATTGAGCAGTTCTGAAACACTATTTCTTTAGAAAATGCAAGTGGAAATTCGGGGCGCTAAGAGGCCTATACCTGAAAAATGAATATGTTCAAATAAAAACTACACAGAAACAATCTGTGAAACTTCTTTCTGTTCTGTGCATTCAACTAACAGACTTGAACCTTACATTTTAATGTGCACTTCTGAAACACTCTTTCTGTAGAAAATGCAAGGGGACATTCAGGGCGCTAAGAGGCCTAAGGAGGAAAAAGGAATATCTTCAAATAAAAACTACACAGAAGCAATCTGGGAAACTTCTTACTGTTCTGTGCTTTCAGCTAACACATTTGAACTCTTAATTTTCATTGAGCAGCTCTGAAACACTCTTTCTGTAGAAAATGCATGTAGACATTCATGACGATAAGAGGCCTATAGTGGAAAAAGGAATATTTTCAGAGAAAAACTACACAGAATCAATCTGTGAAACATCTCACTGTTCTGTGCATTCAACTAACAGAGTTGAACTTGAGTTTTGATTGAGCCGTTCTGAAACACGCTTTCTGTAGACAATGCAAGCGGACATTAAGGGCGCTAAGGGGCCTAGAGTGGAACATGGAATATCTTCAAATAAAAACTACACAGAAGCATTCTGTGAAACTTATTTCTCTTCTGCGCATTCAACTAACAGAGTTGAACCTTACTTTTGATTGAGTAGTTCAGAAACACTCTTTCTGTAGAAAATGCAAGTGGACCTTCGGAGCGCTAAGAGGCCTACAGCGGAAAAAGTAATGTCTTCAAATAAAAACTACACAGAAGCATTCTGTGAAACTTCTTTCTCTTCTGTGCATTCAACTAACAGAGTTGAACCTTACTTTTGATTGAGCAGTTCTGAAACACTTTCTGTAGAATATGCAAGTGAACATTCAAGGCACTAAGAGGCCTATAGTGGAAAAAGGAATATGCTCAAATAAAAACTACACAGAAGAATTCTGTGAAACTTCTTTCTGTTCTGTGCATTCAACTAACAGAATTGAACCTAACTTTTGATTTTGCAGTTCTGAAAGACTCTTTCTGTAGAAAATGCAAGTGGATATTAAGGGCGCTCAGAGGCCTCTAGTGGAAAATGCTATATCTTCAAATAAAAACTACACAGAATCAATCTGCGAAATTTCTTACTGTTCTGTGCATTCAACTAACAGTGTTGAATCTTAGTTTTGATTGAGCAGTTCTGAAACACTCTTTCTGTAGAAAACGCAAGTGGAAATACAGGACGCTAAGAGGCCTGTAGCGGAAAAATGAATATGTTCAAATAAAAACTTCACAGTAGCTATCTGTGAAATTTCTTTCTGTTCTGTGCATTCAACTAACAGAGTTGAACCTTACTTTTGATTGAGCAGGTCTGAGACACCCTTTCTGTAGAAAATGCAAGTGGACATTCGGAGCACTAAATAGCCTACAGTGGAAATAGGAATATCTTCAAATAAAAACTACACAGAAGCATTCTGTGAAACTTATTTCTCTTCTGTGCATTCAACTAACAGAGTTGAACCTTACTTTTGATTGAGTAGTTCAGAAACACTCTTTCTGTAGAAAATGCAAGTGGACCTTAGGAGCGCTAAGACGCCTATAGCGGAAAAAGGAATATCTTGAAATAAAAACTACACAGAAGGAATCTGTGAAACTTCTTACTGGTCTATGTATTCAAATAACAGAGTTGAACCTTAGTTTTAATTGAGCTGTTCTGAAACCCTCTTTCTGTAGAAAATGCATGTGGAAATTCAGGGCGCTAAGAGGCCTATAGCGGACAAATGAATATGTTCAAATAAAAACTACTCGGAAGCAATCTGTGAAACTTCTTTCTGTTCTGTGCATTCAACTAACAGTGTTGGACCTTACTTTTGATTGAACAGTTCTTAAACACTCTTTCTATAGAAAATGCAAGGGGACATTCGGAGCGCTTAGTAGCCTATAGCGGAAAAAGGAATATGATCAAATAAAAACTACACAGAAACAATCTGTGAAACTTCTTACTGTTCTGTGCTTTCAACTAACAGAGTTGAACCTTAGTATTGATTGAGCAGTTCTGAAACACTCTTTCTGTAGAAAACGCAAGTGGACATTCTTGGCCCTAAGAGGCCTATAGTGGAAAAAGGAATATCTTCAAACAAGAACTAAACAGAAGCATTCTGTGAAACTTCTTTCTGTTGTGTGCATTCAACTAACAGAATTGAACGTTACTTTTGACTGAGCAGTTCTGAAACACTCTTTCCGTAGAAAATGCAACTGGACATTAAGGACGCTAAGAGGCCTCTAGTGGAAAAAGGAACATCTTCAAATAAAAACTACACAGAAACAATCCGCGAAACTTCTTACTGTTCTGTGCATTCAACTAACAGTGTTGAACCTTAATTTTGATTGAGCAGTATTGAAACACTCTTTCTGTAGAAAATGCAAGTGGAAATTCAGGGCGCTAAGAGGCCTGTAGCGGAAAAATGAATATGTTCAAATAAAAACTTCACAGAAGCATTCGGTGAAACTTCTTTCTGTTCTGTGCATTCAACTAAGAGAATTGAACCTTACTTTTGATTGAGCATTTCTGAAACACTCTTTCTGTAGCAAATGCAAGCGGACATTAAGGGCGCTAAGAGGGCTCTAGTGGAAAATAGAATATCTTCAAATAAAAACTACACAGAATCAATCTGCGAAACTTCTTACTGTTCTGTGCATTCAACTAACAGAGTTGAACCTTAGATTTGATTGAGCAGTTCTGAAACACTCTTTCTGTAGAAAACGCAAGTGGAAATTCAGGGCGCTAAGAGGCCTGTAGCGGAAAAATGAATATGTTCAAATAAAAACTTCACAGAAGCTATCTGTGAAACTCCTTTTTGTTCTGTGCATTCAACTAACAGAGTTGAACCTTACTTTTGATTGAGCAATTCTGAAACACCCTTTCTGTAGAAAATGCAAGTGGACATTTGGAGCGCTAAGTAGCCTACAGCGGAAATAGTTATATCTTCAAATAAAAACTACACAGATGCATTCTGTGAAACTTCTTTCTGTTCTGTGCATTCAACTAACAGAGTTGAACGTTACTTTTGATTCAGCAGTTCTGAAACACTCTTTCTGTAGAAAATGCAAGTGAACATTCAGGGCACTAAGAGGCCTATAGTGGAAAAAGGAATATGTTCAAAAAAAACTAAACAGAAGCAATCTGTGAAACTTCTTGCTGTTCTGTGCATTCAACTAACAGAGTTGAACCTTAGTTTATATTGAGCAGTTATGAAACACTCTTTCTGTAGAAAATGCAAGTGGACCTTCGGTGCGCTAAGAGGCCTATAGTGGAAAAAGGAATATCTTCTAAAAAAACTACACAGAAAGAATCTGCGAAACTTCTTACTGTTTTGTGCATTCAACTAACAGAGTTGAACGTTAGTTTTGATTGAGCAGTTCTGAAACAGTTTTTCTGTAGAAAATGCCAGTGGAAATTCAGGGCGCTAAGAGGCCTATAGCGGAAAAATGAATATCTTCATATAAAAACTACAAAGAAGCAATCTGTGAAACATCTTTCTGTTCTGTGCATTCAACTAACAGAGTTGAACCTTACTTTTGATTGAACAGTTCTGAAACACTCTTTCTGTAGAAAATGCAAGTGGACATTCGGAGCGCTAAGAGGCCTATAGCGGAAAAAGGAATATCTTAAAATAGAAACTACAAAGAAGCATTCTGTGAAACTTCTTTCTATTCTGTGCATTCAACTAAGAGATTTGAACCTTAGTTTTGATAGAGCGGTTCTGAAACACTCTTTCTGTAGAAAATGCAAGTGGACATTCAGTTCGCTAAGAGGCCTATGGTGGAAAAAGGAATATCTTCAAATGAAAACTACACAGAAGCCATCTGTGAAACTTCTTACAGTTCTGTGCATTCAACTAACAGAGTTAACCTTACTTTTGATTGAGCAGTTCTGAAACACCTTTCTGTAGAAAATGCAAGTGGACATTCAGGGCGCTAAGAGGCCTATGGTGGAAAAAGGAATATCTTCAAATGAAAACTACACAGAAGCGATCTGTGAAACTTCTTACGTTCTGTCTTTAAACTAACACAGTTGAACCTTAATTTTGATTGAACAGTTCTGAAACACTCTTTCTGTAGAAAATGCAAGTGGAAATTCACGGCACTAAGAGGCCTATAGCGGAAAAAGGAATATCTTCAAATAAAAACTACACAGAAGCATTCTGTGAAACTTCTTTCTGTTCTGTGCATTCAACTAACAGAGTTGAACCTTACTTTTGATTGAGCAGTTCTGAAACACTCTTTCTGTAGAAAGTGCAAGTGGACATTCAGGGCGCTAAGAGGCCAATAGTGGAAAAAGTAATATGTTCAATAAAAACTACACAGAAGCATTCTGTGAAACTTCTTTCTGTTCTGTGCATTCAACTAACAGAGTTGAACTTTACTTTTGATTGAACAGTTCTGAAAAACTCTTTCTGTAGAAAATGCAAGTGGACATTCGGAGCACTAAGTGGCCAATAGCGGAAAAAGGAATATCTTCAAATAAAAACTACACAGAAGCATTCTGTGAAACTTCTTTCTTTTCTGTGCATTCAACTAACAGATTTGAACCTTACTTTTGATGAGCGGTTCTGAAACACTCTTTCTGTAGTAAATGCAAGGGGACATTCAGGGCGCTAAGGGGCCAATGGTGAAAAAAGGAATATTTTCAAATAAAAACTACAAAGAAGCATTCTGTGAAACTTCTTTCTGTTGTGTGCATTCAACTAACAGAATTGAACCTTACTTTTGATTGAGCAGTTCTGAAACACACTTTCCGTAGAAAATGCAAGGGGACATTAAGGGCGCTAAGACGCCTCCAGTGGAAAAAGGAATATCTTGAAATAAAAACTACAGAGATGCATTCTGTGAAACTTCTTTCGGTTCTCTGCATTCAACTAACTAAGTTGAACCTTACTTTTGATTGAGCAGTTCTGAAAAACCCTTTCTGTAGAAAATGCAAGTGGACATTCGGAGCGCTAAGTAGCCTACAGTGGAAATAGGAATATCTTCAAATAAAAACTACACAGATGCATTCTGTGAAACTTCTTTCTGTTCTGTGCGTTCAACTAACAGAGTTGAACCTTACTTTTGATTCAGCAGTTCTGAAACACTCTTTCTGTAGAAAATGCAAGTGAACATTCAGGGCACTAAGAGGCTTATAGTGGAAAAAGGATTATGTTCAAATAAAAAATACACAGAAGCAATCTGTGAAACTTCTTACTGTTCTGTGCATTCAACTAACAGGGTTGAACCTTAGTTTATATTGAGCAGTTATGAAACACTCTTTCTGTAGAAAATACAAGTGGACATTCAGGGCGCTAAGAGGCCTATAGTGGAAAAAGAAATATCTTCAAACCAAAACTACACAGAAGCATTCTGTGAAACTTCTTACTGTTCTCTGCATTCAACAAACGGAGTTGAACCTTAGTTTTGATTGAGCAGTTCTGAAACACTCTTTCTGCAGGAAATGCAAGTGGAAATTCAGGGTGCTAAGAGGCCTATGGCGGAAAAATGAATATGTTCAAATAAAAACTACACAAAAGCAATCTGTGAAACTTCTTTCTGTTCTGTGCATTCAACTAACAGACTTGAACCTTACATTTGATTGAGAAGTTCTGAAACACTCTTTCTGTAGAAAATGCAAGTGGACATTCAGGGCGCTAAGAGGCCTGTAGTGGAAAAAGGAATATCTTCATATAAAAATTACACAGAAGCTATCTGTGAAACTTCTCTCTATTCTGTACATTCAACTAAGAGCTGAACCTTACTTTTGATTGAGCAGGTCTGAAACACTCTTTCTGTAGAAAATGCAAGTGGACTTTCGGAGTGGTAAGAGGCCTGTAGCGGAAAAAGGAATATCTTCAAATAAAAACTACACAGAAGCATTCTGTGAAACTTCTTTCTGTTCTGTGCATTCAACTAACAGAATTGAACCTTCCTTTTGATTGAGCAGTTCTGAAACACTCTTTCTCTAGAAAATGCAAGCGGAAATTAAGGGCGCTAAGAGGCCTATAGTGGAAAATGGAATACCTTCAAATAAAAACTACACAGAGGCATTCTGTGAAACTTCTTTCTGTTCTGTGCATTCAACTAACAGAATTGAAACTTACTTTTGATTGAGCAGTTCTGAAACACTCTTTCTGTAGAAAATGCAAGCGGACATTAAGGGCGCTAAGAGGCCTGTAGCGTAAAAATGAATATGTTCAAATAAAAACTTCACTGAAGCTATCTGTTAAACTTCTTTCTGTTCTGTGCATTCAACTAACAGAGTTGAATCTTACTTTTGATTGAGCAGTTCTGAAACACCCTTTCTGTAGAAAACGCAAGTGACATTCGGAGCGCTAAGTAGCCTACAGTGGAAATAGGAATATCTTCACATAAAAACTACACAGAAGCATTCTGTGAAACTTCTTTCTGTTCTGTGCATTCAACTAACAGAGTTGAACCTTACTTTTGATTCAGCAGTTCTGAAACACTCTTTCTGTAGAAAATGCAAGTGGAAACTCAGGGCGCTAAGAGGCCTATAGCGGAAAAATGAATATGTTCAAAGAAAAACTTCACAGAAGCTATCTGTGAAACTTCTTTCTGTTCTGTGCATTCAACTAACAGAGTTGAAACTTACTTTTGATTGAGCAGTACTGAAACACCCTTTCTGTAGAAAATGCCAGTGGACATTCATGGCGCGAAGAGGCCTATAGTGGAAAAAGGAATATCTTCAAATAAAAACTACACAGAAGCAATCTGTGAAACTCCTTTCTGTTCTGTGCATTCAACTAACAGATTTGAACCTTAGTTTTGACTGAGCAGTTTTGAAACACTCTTTCTGTTGAAAATGCAAGTGGACATTCGGTGTGCTAAGAGGCCTGTAGTGGAAATAGGAATATCTTCAAATAAAGCTACACAGAAGCATTCTGTGAAACTTCTTTCTGTTCTGTGCATTCAACTAACAGATTTGAACCTTACTTTTGATTGAGCAGTACTGAAACACCCTTTCTGTAGAAAATGCAAGTGAACATTCAGGGCACTAATAGGCCTATAGTGAGAAAAGGAATATGTTCAAATAAAAACTACACAGAAGCAATCTGTGAAACTTCTTTCTGCTCTGTGTGTTCAACTGACAGTGTAGAACCTTACTTTTGATTGATGAGTTAGGAAACACTCTTTCTGTAGAAAATGCAAGTGGACCTTCGGAGCGTAAAGAGGCCTATAGAGGAAAACGGAATATCTTGAAATAAAAACTACACAGAAGCATTCTGTGAAACCTCTTTCTGTTGTGTGCATTCAACTGACAGAATTGAACCTTACTTTTGACTGAGCAGTTCTGAAACACTCTTTCCGTAGAAAATGCAAGTGGACATTAAGGGCGCTAAGAGGCCTCTAGTGGAAAAAGAACATCTTCAAATAAAAACTACACAGAAACAATCTGCGAAACTTCTTACTGTTCTGTGCATTCAACTAACAGATTTGAACCTTAGTTTAGATTGAGCGGTTCTGAAACACTCTTTCTGTAGAAAATGCTAGTGGAAATTCAGGGCGCTAAGAGGCCTATGGTGGAAAAAGGAATATCTTCAAATAAAAACTACACAGAAGCAATCTGTGAAACTTCTTAGTGTTCTGTGTTTTCAACTAACAGAGTTGAAACTTCGTTTTGATTGAGCAGATCTGAAACACTCTTTCTGTAGAAAATGCAAGTGGACATTCATGGCGTGAAGAGGCCTATAGTGGAAAAAGGAATATCTTTAAATAAAAACTACACAGAATCAATCTGTGAAATTTCTTTCTGTTCTGTGCATTCAACTAACTGAGTTTAACCTTAGTTTTGATTGAGCAGTTCTGAAACACTCTTTCTGTAGAAAATGCAAGTGGACATTCGGAGTGCTAAGAGGCCTGTAGCGGAAATAGGAATATCTGCAAATAAAGCTACACACAAGCATTCTATGAAAATTCTTTCTGTTCTGTGCATTCAACTAACAGAGTTGAACCTTACTTTTGATTGAACAGTTCAGAAACACTCTTTCTGTAGAAAATGCAAGTGGACATTCGGAGCGCTAAGGGTCCTATAGCGGAAAAAGGAATATCTTCAAATAAATACTACACAGAAGCAATCTGTGAAACTTCTTACTGGACTGTGTATTCAACTAACAGAGTTGAACCTTAGTTTTGATTGAGCAGTTCTGAAACACTCTTTCTGTAGAAAATGCATTTGGAAATTTAGGGCGCTAAGAGGACTACGGTGGAAAAATGAATATGTTCAAATAAAAACTACACGAAGCAATCTGTGAAACTTCTTTCTGTTCTGTGCATTCAACTAAAAGATTTGAACCTTACTTTTGATTGAGAGGTTCTGAAGCACTCTTTCTGTAGAAAATGCAAGTGGACATTCAGGGCGCTAAGAGGCCTGTAGTGGAAAAAATAATATCTTCATACAAAAACTACACAGAGCAATCTGTGAAACTTCTTTCTTTTCTGTGCATTCAACTAACGGAGTTGAATCTTACTTTTGATTGAGCAGTTCTGAAACACTCTTCTGTAGAAAATAAAAGTGGACATTCGGGGCGCTATGAGGCCTATAGTGGAAAAAGGAATATGTTCAAATAAAAACTACACAGAAGCAATCTGTGAAACTTCTTTCTCTTCTGTGAATTCAACTAACAGAGTAGAACCTTACTTTTGATTGAGCAGTTATGAAAAACTCTTTCTGTAGAAAATGCAAGTGGACCTTCGGAGCGCTAAGAGGCCTCTGGCGGAAAAAAGAATATCTTCAAATAAAAACTACACAGAAGCATTCTGTGAAACTTATTTCTGTTGTGTGCATTCAACTAAGTGAATTGAACTTTACTGTTGATTGAGCAGTTCTGAAACACTCTTTCCGTAGAAAATGCAAGTGGACATTAAGTGTGCTAAGAAGCCTACAGCGGAAAAAGGAATATCTTCAATTAAAAACTACACAGAAACAATCTGTGAAACTTCTTACTGTTCTGTGCATTCAACTAACAGAATTGAAACTTAGTTTTGATTGACCAGATCTGAAACTCTCTTTCTGTAGAAAATGCAAGTGGAAATTCACGGCACTTAGGGGCCTATAGCGGAAAAATGAATATGTTCAAATAAAAACTACACAGAAGCAATCTATGAAACTTCTTTCTGTTCTGTCTATTAAACTAACAGAGGTGAACCTTACTTTTGAATGAACAGTTCTGAAACACTCTTTCTGTAGAAAATGTAAGTGGACATTCGGAGCGCTAAGAGGCCTATAGCGGAAAAAGGAATATCTTCAAATAAAAACTACACAGAAGCATTCTGTGAAACTTCTTTCTATTCTGTGCATTCAACTAACAGAGTTGAACCTTACATTTGATTGAGCAGATCTGAAACACTCTTTCTGTACAAAATGTAAGGGGACATTCGGAGCGCTAAGACGCCTACAGCGGAAAAAGGAATATGATCAAATAAGAACTACACAGAAGTAATCTGTGAAACTTCTTACTGTTCTGTGCTTTCAACTAACAGAGTTGAACCTTAGGATTGATTGAGCAGTTCTGAAACACTCTTTCTGTAGAAAAAGCAAGTGGACATTCAGGGCGCTAAGATGATTAGTGGAAAAAGGAATATGTTCAAATAAAAACTACACAGAAAATATCTGTGAAACTTATCTCTGTTCTGTGCATTCAACTGAAAGTGTTGAACCTTAGTTTTGATTGAGCAGTTCTGAAACACTCTTGCTGTAGAAAATGCAAGTGGACATTCATGGTGCTAAGAGGCCCATAGTAGAAAAAGGAATACCTTCAAAAAAAAAACTACACAGAAGCAATCTGTGAAACTTCTTTCTGTTCTGTGCATTCAACTAACAGAGTTGTACCTTACTTATGATAGAGCAGTTCTGAAACACTCTTTCTGTATAAAATGCAAGTGGACAGTCGGAGCGCTAAGAGGCCTATAGCGGAAAAAGTAATACCTTCAAATAAAAACTACACAGAAGCATTCTGTGAAACTTCTTTCTGTTCTGTGCATTCAACTAACAGAGTTTAACCTTACTTTTGATTGAGCAGTTCTGAAACACTCTTTCTGTAGAAAATGCAATTGGACATTCAGGGCGCTAAGAGGCCTATAGTGGAAAAGGAATATTTTCAAATAAAAACTGCACAGAAGAAATCTGTGAAACTTCTTACTGTTCTGTGCATTCAACTAACAGAGTTGAACCTAAGTTTTTATTGAGCAGTTCTGAAACACTCTTTCTGTAGAAAATACAAGTGGACATTCAGGGCTCTAAGAGGACTTTAGTGGAAAAAGGAAAAAGGTCACATAAAAACTACACAGAAGCTATCTGTGAAACTTCTCTCTGTTCTGTGCATTCAACTAACGGAGTTGAACCTTACTTTTGATTGAGAAGTTCTGAAACACTCTTTCTGTAGAAAATGCAAGTGGACCTTCGGAGCGCTAAGAGGCCTATAGCGGAAAAAGTAATACCTTCAAATACAAACTACACAGAAGCATTCTGTGAAACTTCTTTCTGTTCTTTGCATTCATCTAACAGATTTGAACCTTACTTTTGATTGACCACTTCTGAACACCCTTTCTATAGAAAATGCAATTGGACATTCAGGGAGCTAAGAGGCCTATAGAGGAAAAAGGAATATTTTCAAATAAAAACTGCACAGAAGCAATCTGCGAAACTTCTTACTGTTCTGTTCATTCAACTAACATAGTTGAACGGTAGTTTTTATTGAGCAGTTCTGAAACACTCTTTCTGTAGAAAATGCAAGTGGACATTCAGGGCGCTGAGAGGCCTATAGTGGGAAAAGGAATATCTTCAAATAAAAACCACACAGAAGCAATCTGTGAAACTTCTTACTGTTCTGTGCATTCAACTAACCGAGTTGAACCTTAGTTATAATTGAGCAGTTCTGAAACACTCTTTCTGTAGGAAATGCAAGTGAACATTCAGGGCGCTAAGAGGCCTATAGCGGAAAAATGAATATGTTCAAATAAAAACTACACAGAAGCAATCTGTGAAACTTCTTACTGTTCTGTGCATTCAACTAACAGTGTTGAACCTTAGTTTATATTGAGCAGTTATGAAACACTCTTTCTGCAGAAAATGCAAGTGAACATTCAGGGCGCTAAGAGGCCTATAGTTGAAAAAGTTATGTTCAAATAAAAACTACAAAGAAGCTATCTGTGAAACTTCTTACAGTTCTGTGATTCAACTAACAGAGTTCAACCTTACTTTTGATTGAGCAGTTCTGAAACACTTTCTGTAGAAAATGCAAGTGGACATTCAGGCGCTAAGAGGCCTAGGTGGAAAAAGAAACTTCAAATAAAAATAACAGAAGCAATCTGTGAAACTTCTTACTGTTCTGTGCTTCAACTAACAGTGTTGAACTTATTTATATTGAGCAGTTATGAAACACTCTTTCGCAGAAAATGCAAGTGAACATTCAGGCGCTAAGAGCCTATAGTGAAAAAGTTATGTCAAATAAAAACTACAAAGAAGCTATCTGTGAAACTTCTTACAGTTCTGTGAATTCAACTAACAGAGTTCAACCTTACTTTTGATTGAGCAGTTCTGAAACACACTTTCTGTAGAAAATGCAAGTGGACATTCAGGGCGCTAAGAGGCCTACGGTGGAAAAAGGAACACCTTCAAATAAAAACTACACAGAAGCAATCTGTGAAACTTCTTACGGTTCTGTTCTTTAAAGTAACACAGTTGAACCTTAATTTTGATTGAACAGTTCTGAAACACTCTTTCTGTAGAAAATGCAAGTGGACATTCAGGGCGCTAAGAGGCCTATAGTGGAAAAGGAATATTTTCAAATAAAAACTGCACAGAAGAAATCTGTGAAACTTCTTACTGTTCTGTGCATTCAACTAACAGAGTTGAACCTAAGTTTTGATTGAGCAGTTCTGAAACACTGTTTCTGTAGTAAATGCAAGTGGACATTCATGGCGCTAAGAGGCCCATAGTAGAAAAAGCAATATCTTCAAACAAAAACTACACAGAAGCAATCTGTGAAACTTCTTTCTGTTCTGTGCATTTAACTAACAGAGTTTAACCTTACTTTTGATTGAGCAGTTCTGAAAGACTCTTTCTGTAGAAAACGCATTTGGACATTCGGGGCGCTAAGAGGCCTATAGTGGAAAAAGAATATTTTCAAATAAAAACTGCACAGAAGAAATCTGTGAAACTTCTTACTGTTCTGTGCATTCAACTAACAGATTTAAACCTAAGTTTCGATTGAGCAGTTCTGAAACACTCTTTCTGTAGAAAATACAAGTGGACATTCAGGGCGCTAAGAGGACTACAGTGGAAAAAGGAAAAAGTTCACATAAAAACTACACAGAAGCTATCTGTGAAACTTCTCTCTGTTCTGTGCATTCAACTAACGTAATTGAACCTTACTTTTGATTGAGAAGTTCTGAAACACTCTTTCTGTAGAAAATGCAAGTGGACCTTCGGAGCGCTAAGAGGCATATTGCGGAAAAATTAATACCTTCAAATAAAAACTACACAGAAGCATTCTGTGAAACTTCTTTCTGTTCTTTGCATTCATCTAACAGAGTTGAACCTTACTTTTCATTGAGCACTTCTGAAACACCCTTTCTATAGAAAATGCAATTGGACATTCAGGGATCTAAGAGGCCTATAGTGGAAAAAGGAATATTTTCAAACAAAAACTGAACAAAAGCAATCTGCGGAACTTCTTACTGTTCTGTGCATTTAACTAACAGAGTTCAACCTTAGTTTATATTGAGCAGTTCTGAAACACTCTTTCTGCAGAAAATGCAAGTGAACATTCAGGGCGCTAAGAGGTCTATAGCAGAAAAATGAATATGTTCAAATAAAAACTACACAGAAGCAATCTGTGAAACTTCTTACTGTTCTGTGCATTCAACTAACAGAGCTGAACCTTAGTTTATATTGAGCAGTTAAGAAACACTCTTTCTGCAGAAAATGCAAGTGAACATTCAGGGTGCTAAGAGGCCTATAGTTGAAAAAGTTATATGTTCAAATAAAAACTAAAAAGAAGCTCTCTGTGAAACTTCTTACAGTTCTGTGCATTCAACAAACAGAGTTCATCCTTACTTTTGATTGAGCAGTTCTGAAACACACTTTCTGTAGAAAATGCAAGTGGACATTCAGGGCGCTAAGAGGCCTATAGTTGAAAAAGGTATATGTTCAAATAAAAACTACAAAGAAGCTATCTGTGAAACTTCTTACAGTTCTGTGCATTCAACTAACAGAGTTCAACCTTACTTTTGATTGAGCAGTTCTGAAACACCCTTTCTGTAGAAAATGCAAGTGGACATTCAGGGCGCTAAGAGGACTATGGTGGAAAAAGGAATACCTTCAAATAAAAACTACACAGAAGCAATCTGTGAAACTTCTTACGATTCTGTTCTTTAAACTAACACAGTTGAACCTTAATTTTGATCGAACAGTTCTGAAACAATCTTTCTGTAGAAAATGCAAGTGGACATTCATGGCGCTAAGAAGCCTATAGTGGAAAAGGGAATATCTTCAAACAAAAACTACAAAGAAGAAATCTTTGAAACTTCTCTCTGTTCTGTGCATTCAACTAACAGAGTTGAACCTTAGTTTTGATTGAGCAGTTCTGAAACACTCTTTCTGTAGAAAATACAAGTGGACATTCAGGGCGCTAAGAGGCCTATAGTGGAAAAAGGAATAAGTTCAAATAAAAACTACACAGAAGCTATCTGTGAAACTTCCTCTGTTCTGTGCATTCAACAAACAGAGTTGAACCTTAGTTTTGATTGAGCAGTTCTGAAACACTCTTTCTGTAGAAAATGCAAGTGGACATTCATGGCGCTAAAGGCCCATAGAGAAAAAGGAATATCTTCAACAAAAACTACACAGAAGCAATCTGTGAAACTTCTTTCTGTTCTGTGCATTCAACTAACAGAGTTGAACCTTACTTTTGATTGAGAAGTTCTGAAACACTCTTTCTGTAGAAAATGCAAGTGGACCTTCGGAGCGCTAAGAGGCCTATAGAGGAAAAAGGAATATGTTCAAATAAAAACTACAAAGAAGCTATCTGTGAAATTCTCTCTGTTCTGTGCATTCAACTAACGGATTTGAACCTTACTTTTGATTGAGAAGTTCTGAAACACTCTTTCTGTAGAAAATGCAATTGGACATTCAGGGAGCTAAGAGGCCTATAGTGGAAAAAGGAATATTTTCAAATAAAAACTGGACAGAAGCAATCTGCGAAACTTCTTACTGTTCTGTGCATTCAACTAACATAGTTCAACGGTAGTTTTTATTGAGCAGTTCTGAAACACTCTTTCTGTAGAAAATGCAAGGGTACATTCAGGGCCCTGAGAGGCCTATAGTGGGAAAAGGAATATCTTCAAATAAAAACCACACAGAAGCAATCTGTGAAACTTCTTACTGTTCTGAGCATTCAAATAACAGAGTTGAACCTTAGTTTTTATTGAGCAGTTCTGAAACACTCTTTCTGTAGAAAATGCAAGTGAACATTCAGGGCGCTAAGAGGCCTATAGTTGAAAAAGGTATATGTTCAAATAAAAACTACAAAGAAGCTATCTGTGAAACTTCTTACACTTCTGTGCATTCAACTAACAGAGTTCAACCTTACTTTTGATTGAGCAGTTCTGAAACACCCTTTCTATAGAAAATGCAAGTGGACATTCAGGGCGCTAAGAGGCCTATAGTGGAAAAAGGAATAAATTCAAATAAAAACTACACAGAAGCAATCTGTGAAACTTCTTACGGTTCTGTTCTTTAAACTAACACAGTTGAACATTAATTTTGATTGAACAGTTCTGAAACACTCTTTCTGTAGGAAATGCAAGTGGACATTCATGGCGCTAAGAGGCCTATAGTGGAAAAGGGAATATCTTCAAACAAAAACTACAAAGAAGCAATCTGTGAAACTCCTTTCTGTTCTTTGCATTCAACTAACAGTGTTGAACCTTAGTTTTGATTGAGCAGTTCTGAAACACTCTTTCTGTAGAAAATGCAAGTGAACATTCAGGGCGCTAAGAGGCCTATAGCAGAAAAATGAATATGTTCAAATGAAAACTACACAGAAGCAATCTGTGAAACTTCTTACTGTTCTGTCCATTCAACTAACAGAGTTGAACCTTAGTTTATATTGAGCAGTTATGAAACACTCTTTCTGCAGAAAATGCAAGTGAACATTCAGGTCGGTAAGAGGCCTATAGTTGAAAAAGCTATATGTTCAAATAAAAACTACAAAGAAATTATCTGTGAAACTTCTTACAGTTCTGTGCATTCAACTAACAGAGTTCAACCTTACTTTTGATTGAGCAGTTCTGAAACACCCTTTCTGTAGAAAATGCAATTGGACATTCAGGGAGCTAAGAGGCCTATAGTGGAAAAAGGAATATTTTCAAATAAAAACTGCACAGAAGCAATCTGCGAAACTTCTTACTGTTCTGTGCATTCAACTAACATTGTTGAACGGTAGTTTTTATTGAGCAGTTCTGAAACACTTTTTCTGTAGAAAATGCAAGTGGACATTCTGGGCACTGAGAGGCCTGTAGTGGGAAAAGGAATATCTTCAAAGAAAAACCACACAGAAGCAATCTGTGCAAATTCTTCCTGTTCTGTGCAACTTCTTCCTGTTCTGTGCATTCAACTAAAAGAGTTGAACCTTAGTTATTATTGAGCAGTTCTGAAACACACTTTCTGTAGAAAATGCAAGTGAACATTCAGGACGCTAAGAGGCCTAAAGCGGAAAAATGAATATGTTCAAGTAAAAACTACACAGAAGCAATCTGTGAAACTTCTTTCTGTTCTGTGCATTCAACTAACAGAGTTGAACCTTACTTTTGATTGAGCAGTTCTGAAACACTCTTTCTGTAGAAAATGCAAGTGGACATTCAGGGCGCTAAGAGTCCTATGGTGGAAAAAGGAATACCTTCAAATGAAAACTACACAGAAGCAATCTGTGAAACCTCTTACGGTTCTGTTCTTTAAACTAACACAGTTGAACCTTAATTTTGATTGAACAGTTCTGAAACACTCTTTCTGTAGAAAATGCAAGTGGACATTCATGGCGCTAAGAGGCCTATAGTGGAAAAAGGAATAAGTTCAAATAAAAACTACACAGAAGATATCTGTGAAACTTCTCTCTGTTCTGTGCATTCAACTAACAGAGTTGAAACTTAGTTTTGATTGAGCAGTTCTGAAACACTATTTCTGTAGAAAATGCAAGTGGACATTCATGGCGCTAAGAGGCCCATAGTAGAAAAAGGAATATCTTCAAACAAAAACTACACAGAAGCAATCTGTGAAACTTCTTTCTGTTCTGTGCATTCAACTAACATAGTTGAACCTTACTTTTGATTGAGCAGTTCTGAAACACTCCTTCTTTTGAAAATGCTAGTGGACCTTCGGAGAGCTAAGAGGCCTAAAGCGGAAAAAGTAATATCTTCAAATAAAAACTACACAGAAGCATTCTGTGAAACTTCTTTCTGTTCTTTGAATTCATCTAACAGAGTTGAACCTTACTTTTGATTGAGCACTTCTGAAACACCCTTTCTATAGAAAATGCAATTGGACATTCAGGAAGCTAAGAGGCCTGTAGTGGAAAAAGGAATATTTTCAAATAAAAACTGCA
This sequence comes from Nomascus leucogenys, assembly GCF_006542625.1. NCBI lineage: Eukaryota > Metazoa > Chordata > Mammalia > Primates > Hylobatidae > Nomascus > Nomascus leucogenys. Next base: position 13,363 of record NW_022095901.1, on the reverse strand, counting down.
CAGAAGCAATCTTCGAAACTTCTTACTGTTCTGTGCATTCAACTAACATAGTTGAACGGTAGTTTTTATTGAGCACTTCTGAAACACTCTTTCTGTAGAAAATGCAAGTGGACATTCAGGGCGCTGAGAGGCCTATAGTGGGAAAAGGAATATCTTCAAATAAAAACCACACAGAACCAATCTGTGAAACTTCTTACTGTTCTGTGCATTCAACTAACAGAGTTGAACCTTAGTTATTATTGAGCAGTTCTGGAACCCTCTTTCTGTAGAAACTGCAAGTGAACATTCAGGGCGCTAAGAGGCCTATAGCGGAAAAATGAATATGTTCAAATAAAAACTACACAGAAGCAATCTGTGAAACTTCTTACTGTTCTGTGCATTCAACTGACAGAGTTGAACCTTAGTTTATATTGAGCAGTTATGAAAAACTCTTTCTGCAGAAAATGCATGTGAACATTCAGGTCGCTAAGAATCCTATAGTTGAAAAAGGTATATGTTCAAATAAAAACTACAAAGAAGCTATCTGTGACACTTCTTACACTTCTGTGCATTCAACTAACAGAGTTCAACCGTACTTTTGATTGAGCAGTTCTGAAACACCCTTTCATAGAAAATGCAATTGGACATTCAGGGAGCTTAGAGGCCTATAGTGGAAAAAGGAATATTTTCAAATAAAAACTGCACAGAAGCAATCTGCGAAACTTCTTACTGTTCTGTGCATTCAACTAATATTGTTGAACGGTAGTTTTTATTGAGCAGTTCTGAAACACTTTTTCTGTAGAAAATGCAAGTGGACATTCTGGGCACTGAGAGGCCTGTATTGGGAAAAGGAATATCTTCAAATAAAAACCACACAGAAGCAATCTGTGAAACTTCTTACTGTTCTGTGCATTCAACTAACAGAGTTGAACCTTAGTTATTATTGAGCAGTTCTGAAACACACTTTCTGTAGAAAATGCAAGTGAACATTCAGGACGCTAAGAGGCCTATAGCGGAAAAATGAATTTGTTCAAGTAAAAACTACACAGAAGCAATCTGTGAAACTTCTTACTGTTCTGTGCATTCAACTAACAGAGTTGAACCTTAGTTTATATTGAGCAGTTATGAAACACTCTTTCTGCAGAAAATGCAAGTGAACATTCAGGGCGCTAAGAGGCCTATAGTTGAAAAAGGTATATGTTCAAATAAAAACTACAAAGAAGCTATCTGTGAAACTTCTTACAGTTCTGTGCTTCAACTAACAGAGTTCAACCTTACTTTTGATTGAGCAGTTCTGAAACACCCTTTCTATAGAAAATGCAAGTGGACATTCAGGGCGCTAAGAGGCCTATAGTGGAAAAAGGAATACCTTCAAATAAAAACTACACAGAAGCAATCTGTGAAACATCTTACGGTTCTGTTCTTTAAACTAACACAGTTGAACATTAATTTTGATTGAACAGTTCTGAAACACTCTTTCTGTAGGAAATGCAAGTGGACATTCATGGCGCTAAGAGGCCTATAGTGGAAAAGGGAATATCTTCAAACAAAAACTACAAAGAAGCAATCTGTGAAACTCCTTTCTGTTCTTTGCATTCAACTAACAGTGTTGAACCTTAGTTTTGATTGAGCAGTTCTGAAACACTCTTTCTGTAGGAAATACAAGTGGACATTCAGGGCGCTAAGAGGCAAATAGTGGAAAAAGGAATATGTTCAAATAAAAAATACACAGAAGATATCTGTGAAACTTCTCTCTGTTCTGTGCATTCAACTAACAGTGTTGAACCTTAGTTTATATTGAGCAGTTCTGAAACACTCTTTCTGTAGAAAATGCAAGTGGACATTCATGGCGCTAAGAGGCCCATAGTAGAGAAAGGAATATCTTCAAACAAAAACTACAGAGAAGCAATCTGTGAGACTTCTTTCTGTTCTGTGCATTCAACTAACATTGTTGAACGGTAGTTTTTATTGAGCAGTTCTGAAACACTTTTTCTGTAGAAAATGCAAGTGGACATTCTGGGCACTGAGAGGCCTGTAGTGGGAAACGGAATATCTTCAAATAAAAACCACACAGCAGCAATCTGTGAAACTTCTTACTGTTCTGTGCATTCAACTATCAGAGTTGAACCTTAGTTATTATTGAGCAGTTCTGAAACACACTTTCTGTAGAAAATGCAAGTGAACATTCAGGACGCTAAGAGGCCTATAGCGGAAAAATGAATATGTTCAAGTAAAAACTACACAGAAGCAATCTGTGAAACTTCTTACTGTTCTGTGCATTCAACTAACAGAGTTGAACCTTAGTTTATATTGAGCAGTTATGAAACACTCTTTCTGCAGAAAATGCAAGTGAACATTCAGGGCGCTAAGAGGCCTATAGTGGAAAAAGGAATATTTTCAAATAAAAACTACACAGAAGCAATCTGTGAAACATCTTACGGTTCTGTTCTTTAAACTAACACAGTTGAACATTAATTTTGATTGAACAGTTCTGAAACACTCTTTCTGTAGAAAATGCAAGTGGACATTCATGGCGCTAAGAGGCCTATAGTGGAAAAAGGAATAACTTCAAACAAAAACTACAAAGAAGCAATCTGTGAAACTTCTTTCTCTTCTGTGCATTCAACTAACAGAGTTGAACCTTAGTTTTGATTGAGCAGTTCTGAAACACCCTTTCTGTAGAAAATGCAATTGGACATTCAGGGAGCTAAGAGGCCTATAGTGGAAAAAGGAATATTTTCAAATAAAAACTGCACAGAAGCAATCTGCGAAACTTCTTACTGTTCTGTGCATTCAACTAACATTGTTGAACGGTAGTTTTTATTGAGCAGTTCTGAAACACTTTTTCTGTAGAAAATGCAAGTGGATATTCTGGGCACTGAGAGGCCTGTAGTGGGAAAAGGAATATCTTCAAAGAAAAACCACACAGAAGCAATCTGTGCAAATTCTTCCTGTTCTGTGCAACTTCTTCCTGTTCTGTGCATTCAACTAAAAGAGTTGAACCTTAGTTATTATTGAGCAGTTCTGAAACACACTTTCTGTAGAAAATGCAAGTGAACATTCAGGACGCTAAGAGGCCTAAAGCGGAAAAATGAATATGTTCAAGTAAAAACTACACAGAAGCAATCTGTGAAACTTCTTTCTGTTCTGTGCATTCAACTAACAGAGTTGAACCTTACTTTTGATTGAGCAGTTCTTAAACACTCTTTCTGTAGAAAATGCAAGTGGACATTCAGGGCGCTAAGAGTCCTATGGTGGAAAAAGGAATACCTTCAAATGAAAACTACACAGAAGCAATCTGTGAAACCTCTTACGGTTCTGTTCTTTAAACTAACACAGTTGAACCTTAATTTTGATTGAACAGTTCTGAAACACTCTTTCTGTAGAAAATGCAAGTGGACATTCATGGCGCTAAGAGGCCTATAGTGGAAAAAGGAATAAGTTCAAATAAAAACTACACAGAAGATATCTGTGAAACTTCTCTCTGTTCTGTGCATTCAACTAACAGAGTTGAAACTTAGTTTTGATTGAGCAGTTCTGAAACACTATTTCTGTAGAAAATGCAAGTGGACATTCATGGCGCTAAGAGGCCCATAGTAGAAAAAGGAATATCTTCAAACAAAAACTACACAGAAGCAATCTGTGAAACTTCTTTCTGTTCTGTGCATTCAACTAACATAGTTGAACCTTACTTTTGATTGAGCAGTTCTGAAACACTCCTTCTTTTGAAAATGCTAGTGGACCTTCGGAGAGCTAAGAGGCCTAAAGCGGAAAAAGTAATATCTTCAAATAAAAACTACACAGAAGCATTCTGTGAAACTTCTTTCTGTTCTTTGAATTCATCTAACAGAGTTGAACCTTACTTTTGATTGAGCACTTCTGAAACACCCTTTCTATAGAAAATGCAATTGGACATTCCGGAAGCTAAGAGGCCTGTAGTGGAAAAAGGAATATTTTCAAATAAAAACTGCACAGAAGCAATCTTCGAAACTTCTTACTGTTCTGTGCATTCAACTAACATAGTTGAACGGTAGTTTTTATTGAGCACTTCTGAAACACTCTTTCTGTAGAAAATGCAAGTGGACATTCAGGGCGCTGAGAGGCCTATAGTGGGAAAAGGAATATCTTCAAATAAAAACCACACAGAACCAATCTGTGAAACTTCTTACTGTTCTGTGCATTCAACTAACAGAGTTGAACCTTAGTTATTATTGAGCAGTTCTGGAACCTCTTTCTGTAGAAAACTGCAAGTGAACATTCAGGGCGCTAAGAGGCCTATAGCGGAAAAATGAATATGTTCAAATAAAAACTACACAGAAGCAATCTGTGAAACTTCTTACTGTTCTGTGCATTCAACTGACAGAGTTGAACCTTAGTTTATATTGAGCAGTTATGAAAAACTCTTTCTGCAGAAAATGCATGTGAACATTCAGGTCGCTAAGAATCCTATAGTTGAAAAAGGTATATGTTCAAATAAAAACTACAAAGAAGCTATCTGTGACACTTCTTACACTTCTGTGCATTCAACTAACAGAGTTCAACCGTACTTTTGATTGAGCAGTTCTGAAACACCCTTTCTATAGAAAATGCAATTGGACATTCAGGGAGCTTAGAGGCCTATAGTGGAAAAAGGAATATTTTCAAATAAAAACTGCACAGAAGCAATCTGCGAAACTTCTTACTGTTCTGTGCATTCAACTAATATTGTTGAACGGTAGTTTTTATTGAGCAGTTCTGAAACACTTTTTCTGTAGAAAATGCAAGTGGACATTCTGGGCACTGAGAGGCCTGTATTGGGAAAAGGAATATCTTCAAATAAAAACCACACAGAAGCAATCTGTGAAACTTCTTACTGTTCTGTGCATTCAACTAACAGAGTTGAACCTTAGTTATTATTGAGCAGTTCTGAAACACACTTTCTGTAGAAAATGCAAGTGAACATTCAGGACGCTAAGAGGCCTATAGCGGAAAAATGAATTTGTTCAAGTAAAAACTACACAGAAGCAATCTGTGAAACTTCTTACTGTTCTGTGCATTCAACTAACAGAGTTGAACCTTAGTTTATATTGAGCAGTTATGAAACACTCTTTCTGCAGAAAATGCAAGTGAACATTCAGGGCGCTAAGAGGCCTATAGTTGAAAAAGGTATATGTTCAAATAAAAACTACAAAGAAGCTATCTGTGAAACTTCTTACAGTTCTGTGCTTTCAACTAACAGAGTTCAACCTTACTTTTGATTGAGCAGTTCTGAAACACCCTTTCTATAGAAAATGCAAGTGGACATTCAGGGCGCTAAGAGGCCTATGGTGGAAAAAGGAATACCTTCAAATAAAAACTACACAGAAGCAATCTGTGAAACATCTTACGGTTCTGTTCTTTAAACTAACACAGTTGAACATTAATTTTGATTGAACAGTTCTGAAACACTCTTTCTGTAGGAAATGCAAGTGGACATTCATGGCGCTAAGAGGCCTATAGTGGAAAAGGGAATATCTTCAAACAAAAACTACAAAGAAGCAATCTGTGAAACTCCTTTCTGTTCTTTGCATTCAACTAACAGTGTTGAACCTTAGTTTTGATTGAGCAGTTCTGAAACACTCTTTCTGTAGGAAATACAAGTGGACATTCAGGGCGCTAAGAGGCATATAGTGGAAAAAGGAATATGTTCAAATAAAAAATACACAGAAGATATCTGTGAAACTTCTCTCTGTTCTGTGCATTCAACTAACAGTGTTGAACCTTAGTTTATATTGAGCAGTTCTGAAACACTCTTTCTGTAGAAAATGCAAGTGGACATTCTTGGCGCTAAGAGGCCCATAGTAGAGAAAGGAATATCTTCAAACAAAAACTACAGAGAAGCAATCTGTGAGACTTCTTTCTGTTCTGTGCATTCAACTAACATTGTTGAACGGTAGTTTTTATTGAGCAGTTCTGAAACACTTTTTCTGTAGAAAATGCAAGTGGACATTCTGGGCACTGAGAGGCCTGTAGTGGGAAAAGGAATATCTTCAAATAAAAACCACACAGCAGCAATCTGTGAAACTTCTTACTGTTCTGTGCATTCAACTATCAGAGTTGAACCTTAGTTATTATTGAGCAGTTCTGAAACACACTTTCTGTAGAAAATGCAAGTGAACATTCAGGACGCTAAGAGGCCTATAGCGTAAAAATGAATATGTTCAAGTAAAAACTACACAGAAGCAATCTGTGAAACTTCTTACTGTTCTGTGCATTCAACTAACAGAGTTGAACCTTAGTTTATATTGAGCAGTTATGAAACACTCTTTCTGCAGAAAATGCAAGTGAACATTCAGGGCGCTAAGTGGCCTATGGTGGAAAAAGGAATACCTTCAAAGAAAAACTACACAGAAGCAATCTGTGAAACATCTTACGGTTCTGTTCTTTAAACTAACACAGTTGAACATTAATTTTGATTGAACAGTTCTGAAACACTCTTTCTGTAGGAAATGCAAGTGGACATTCATGGCGCTAAGAGGCCTATAGTGGAAAAGGGAATAACTTCAAACAAAAACTACAAAGAAGCAATCTGTGAAACTCCTTTCTCTTCTGTGCATTCAACTAACAGAGTTGAACCTTAGTTTTGATTGAGCAGTTCTGAAACACTCTTTCTGTAGAAAATACAAGTGGACATTCAGGGCGCTAAGAGGCCTATAGTGGAAAAAGGAATATTTTCAAATAAAAACTGCACAGAAGCAATCTGCGAAACTTCTCTCTGTTCTGTGCATTCAACTAACAGTGTTGAACCTTAGTTTATATTGAGCAGTTCTGAAACACTCTTTCTGTAGAAAATGCAAGTGGATATTCTGGGCACTGAGAGGCCTGTAGTGGGAAAAGGAATATCTTCAAAGAAAAACCACACAGAAGCAATCTGTGCAAATCTTCCTGTTCTGTGCAACTTCTTCCTGTTCTGTGCATTCAACTAAAAGAGTTGAACCTTAGTTATTATTGAGCAGTTCTGAAACACACTTTCTGTAGAAAATGCAAGTGAACATTCAGGACGCTAAGAGGCCTAAAGCGGAAAAATGAATATGTTCAAGTAAAAACTACACAGAAGCAATCTGTGAAACTTCTTTCTGTTCTGTGCATTCAACTAACAGAGTTGAACCTTACTTTTGATTGAGCAGTTCTGAAACACTCTTTCTGTAGAAAATGCAAGTGGACATTCAGGGCGCTAAGAGTCCTATGGTGGAAAAAGGAATACCTTCAAATGAAAACTACACAGAAGCAATCTGTGAAACCTCTTACGGTTCTGTTCTTTAAACTAACACAGTTGAACCTTAATTTTGATTGAACAGTTCTGAAACACTCTTTCTGTAGAAAATGCAAGTGGACATTCATGGCGCTAAGAGGCCTATAGTGGAAAAAGGAATAAGTTCAAATAAAAACTACACAGAAGATATCTGTGAAACTTCTCTCTGTTCTGTGCATTCAACTAACAGAGTTGAAACTTAGTTTTGATTGAGCAGTTCTGAAACACTATTTCTGTAGAAAATGCAAGTGGACATTCATGGCGCTAAGAGGCCCATAGTAGAAAAAGGAATATCTTCAAACAAAAACTACACAGAAGCAATCTGTGAAACTTCTTTCTGTTCTGTGCATTCAACTAACATAGTTGAACCTTACTTTTGATTGAGCAGTTCTGAAACACTCTTCTTTTGAAAATGCTAGTGGACCTTCGGAGAGCTAAGAGGCCTAAAGCGGAAAAAGTAATATCTTCAAATAAAAACTACACAGAAGCATTCTGTGAAACTTCTTTCTGTTCTTTGAATTCATCTAACAGAGTTGAACCTTACTTTTGATTGAGCACTTCTGAAACACCCTTTCTATAGAAAATGCAATTGGACATTCCGGAAGCTAAGAGGCCTATAGTGGAAAAAGGAATATTTTCAAATAAAAACTGCACAGAAGCAATCTGCGAAACTTCTTACTGTTCTGTGCATTCAACTAACATAGTTGAACGGTAGTTTTTATTGAGCACTTCTGAAACACTCTTTCTGTAGAAAATGCAAGTGGACATTCAGGGCGCTGAGAGGCCTATAGTGGGAAAAGGAATATCTTCAAATAAAAACCACACAGAACCAATCTGTGAAACTTCTTACTGTTCTGTGCATTCAACTAACAGAGTTGAACCTTAGTTATTATTGAGCAGTTCTGGAACCCTCTTTCTGTAGAAACTGCAAGTGAACATTCAGGGCGCTAAGAGGCCTATAGCGGAAAAATGAATATGTTCAAATAAAAACTACACAGAAGCAATCTGTGAAACTTCTTACTGTTCTGTGCATTCAACTGACAGAGTTGAACCTTAGTTTATATTGAGCAGTTATGAAAACTCTTTCTGCAGAAAATGCATGTGAACATTCAGGTCGCTAAGAATCCTATAGTTGAAAAAGGTATATGTTCAAATAAAAACTACAAAGAAGCTATCTGTGAACTTCTTACACTTCTGTGCATTCAACTAACAGAGTTCAACCGTACTTTTGATTGAGCAGTTCTGAAACACCCTTTCTATAGAAAATGCAATTGGACATTCAGGGAGCTTAGAGGCCTATAGTGGAAAAAGGAATATTTTCAAATAAAAACTGCACAGAAGCAATCTGCGAAACTTCTTACTGTTCTGTGCATTCAACTAATATTGTTGAACGGTAGTTTTTATTGAGCAGTTCTGAAACACTTTTTCTGTAGAAAATGCAAGTGGACATTCTGGGCACTGAGAGGCCTGTATGGGAAAAGGAATATCTTCAAATAAAAACCACACAGAAGCAATCTGTGAAACTTCTTACTGTTCTGTGCATTCAACTAACAGAGTTGAACCTTAGTTATTATTGAGCAGTTCTGAAACACACTTTCTGTAGAAAATGCAAGTGAACATTCAGGACGCTAAGAGGCCTATAGCGGAAAAATGAATTTGTTCAAGTAAAAACTACACAGAAGCAATCTGTGAAACTTCTTACTGTTCTGTGCATTCAACTAACAGAGTTGAACCTTAGTTTATATTGAGCAGTTATGAAACACTCTTTCTGCAGAAAATGCAAGTGAACATTCAGGGCGCTAAGAGGCCTATAGTTGAAAAAGGTATATGTTCAAATAAAAACTACAAAGAAGCTATCTGTGAAACTTCTTACAGTTCTGTGCTTTCAACTAACAGAGTTTAACCTTACTTTTGATTGAGCAGTTCTGAAACACCCTTTCTATAGAAAATGCAAGTGGACATTCAGGGCGCTAAGAGGCCTATGGTGGAAAAAGGAATACCTTCAAATAAAAACTACACAGAAGCAATCTGTGAAACATCTTACGGTTCTGTTCTTTAAACTAACACAGTTGAACATTAATTTTGATTGAACAGTTCTGAAACACTCTTTCTGTAGGAAATGCAAGTGGACATTCATGGCGCTAAGAGGCCTATAGTGGAAAAGGGAATATCTTCAAACAAAAACTACAAAGAAGCAATCTGTGAAACTCCTTTCTGTTCTTTGCATTCAACTAACAGTGTTGAACCTTAGTTTTGATTGAGCAGTTCTGAAACACTCTTTCTGTAGGAAATACAAGTGGACATTCAGGGCGCTAAGAGGCAAATAGTGGAAAAAGGAATATGTTCAAATAAAAAATACACAGAAGATATCTGTGAAACTTCTCTCTGTTCTGTGCATTCAACTAACAGTGTTGAACCTTAGTTTATATTGAGCAGTTCTGAAACACTCTTTCTGTAGAAAATGCAAGTGGACATTCTTGGCGCTAAGAGGCCCATAGTAGAGAAAGGAATATCTTCAAACAAAAACTACAGAGAAGCAATCTGTGAGACTTCTTTCTGTTCTGTGCATTCAACTAACATTGTTGAACGGTAGTTTTTATTGAGCAGTTCTGAAACACTTTTTCTGTAGAAAATGCAAGTGGACATTCTGGGCACTGAGAGGCCTGTAGTGGGAAAAGGAATATCTTCAAATAAAAACCACACAGCAGCAATCTGTGAAACTTCTTACTGTTCTGTGCATTCAACTATCAGAGTTGAACCTTAGTTATTATTGAGCAGTTCTGAAACACACTTTCTGTAGAAAATGCAAGTGAACATTCAGGACGCTAAGAGGCCTATAGCGTAAAAATGAATATGTTCAAGTAAAAACTACACAGAAGCAATCTGTGAAACTTCTTACTGTTCTGTGCATTCAACTAACAGAGTTGAACCTTAGTTTATATTGAGCAGTTATGAAACACTCTTTCTGCAGAAAATGCAAGTGAACATTCAGGGCGCTAAGTGGCCTATGGTGGAAAAAGGAATACCTTCAAAGAAAAACTACACAGAAGCAATCTGTGAAACATCTTACGGTTCTGTTCTTTAAACTAACACAGTTGAACATTAATTTTGATTGAACAGTTCTGAAACACTCTTTCTGTAGGAAATGCAAGTGGACATTCATGGCGCTAAGAGGCCTATAGTGGAAAAGGGAATAACTTCAAACAAAAACTACAAAGAAGCAATCTGTGAAACTCCTTTCTCTTCTGTGCATTCAACTAACAGAGTTGAACCTTAGTTTTGATTGAGCAGTTCTGAAACACTCTTTCTGTAGGAAATACAAGTGGACATTCAGGGCGCTAAGAGGCAAATAGTGGAAAAAGGAATATGTTCAAATAAAAAATACACAGAAGATATCTGTGAAACTTCTCTCTGTTCTGTGCATTCAACTAACAGTGTTGAACCTTAGTTTATATTGAGCAGTTCTGAAACACTCTTTCTGTAGAAAATGCAAGTGGACATTCTTGGCGCTAAGAGGCCATAGTAGAGAAAGGAATATCTTCAAACAAAAACTACAGAGAAGCAATCTGTGAAACTTCTTTCTGTTCTGTGCATTCAACTAACATTGTTGAACGGTAGTTTTTATTGAGCAGTTCTGAAACACTTTTTCTGTAGAAAATGCAAGTGGACATTCTGGGCACTGAGAGGCCTGTAGTGGGAAAAGGAATATCTTCAAATAAAAACCACACAGAAGCAATCTGTGAAACTTCTTACTGTTCTGTGCATTCAACTATCAGAGTTGAACCTTAGTTATTATTGAGCAGTTCTGAAACACACTTTCTGTAGAAAATGCAAGTGAACATTCAGGACGCTAAGAGGCCTATAGCGGAAAAATGAATATGTTCAAGTAAAAACTACACAGAAGCAATCTGTGAAACTTCTTACTGTTCTGTGCATTCAACTAACAGAGTTGAACCTTAGTTTATATTGAGCAGTTATGAAACACTCTTTCTGCAGAAAATGCAAGTGAACATTCAGGGCGCTAAGTGGCCTATGGTGGAAAAAGGAATACCTTCAAAGAAAAACTACACAGAAGCAATCTGTGAAACATCTTACGGTTCTGTTCTTTAAACTAACACAGTTGAACATTAATTTTGATTGAACAGTTCTGAAACACTCTTTCTGTAGGAAATGCAAGTGGACATTCATGGCGCTAAGAGGCCTATAGTGGAAAAGGGAATAACTTCAAACAAAAACTACAAAGAAGCAATCTGTGAAACTCCTTTCTCTTCTGTGCATTCAACTAACAGAGTTGAACCTTAGTTTTGATTGAGCAGTTCTGAAACACTCTTTCTGTAGGAAATACAAGTGGACATACAGGGCGCTAAGAGGCATATAGTGGAAAAAGGAATATGTTCAAATAAAAAATACACAGAAGATATCTGTGAAACTTCTCTCTGTTCTGTGCATTCAACTAACAGTGATGAACCTTAGTTTATATTGAGCAGTTCTGAAACACTCTTTCTGTAGAAAATGCAAGTGGACATTCATGGCGCTAAGAGTCCCATAGTAGAGAAAGGAATATCTTCAAACAAAAACTACACAGAAGCAATCTGTGAAACTTCTTTCTCTTCTGTGCATTCAACTAACAGAGTTGAACCTTACTTTTGATTGAACAGTTCTGAAACACCCTTTCTGTAGAAAATGCAAGTGGACATTCAGGGCGCTAAGAGGCCTATGGTGGAAAAAGGAATACCTTCAAATGAAAACTACACAGAAGCAATCTGTGAAACCTCTTACGGTTCTGTTCTTTAAACTAACACAGTTGAACCTTAATTTTGATTGAACAGTTCTGAAACACTCTTTGTGTAGAAAATGCAAGTGGACATTCATGGCGCTAAGAGGCCTATAGTGGAAAAAGGAATAAGTTCAAATAAAAACTACACAGAAGATATCTGTGAAACTTCTCTCTGTTCTGTGCATTCAACTAACAGAGTTGAAACTTTGTTTTGATTGAGCAGTTCTGAAACACTCTTTCTGTAGAAAATGCAAGTGGACATTCATGGCGCTAAGAGGCCCATAGTAGAAAAAGGAATATCTTCAAACAAAAACTACACAGAAGCAATCTGTGAAACTTCTTTCTGTTCTGTGCATTCAACTAACATAGTTGAACCTTACTTTTGATTGAGCAGTTCTGAAACACTCTTTCTTTTGAAAATGCAAGTGGACCTTCGGAGCGCTAAGAGGCCTAAAGCGGAAAAAGTAATATCTTCAAATAAAAACTACCCAGAAGCATTCTGTGAAACTTCTTTCTGTTCTGTGCATTCAACTAACAGAGTTGAACCTCAGTTTTGATTGAGCAGTTCTGAAACACTCTTTCTATAGAAAATACAAGTGGACATTCAGGGCGCTAAGAGGACTCTAGTGGAAAAAGGAAAAATTTCCATAAAAACTACACAGAAGCTATCTGTGAAACATCTCTCTGTTCTGTGCATTCAACTAACGGAGTTGAACCTTACTTTTGATTGAGAAGTTCTGAAACACTCTTTCTGTAGAAAATGCAAGTGGACCTTCGGAGCGCTAAGAGGCCTATAGCGTAAAAAGTAATACCTTCAAATACAAACTACACAGAAGCATTCTGTGAAACTTCTTTCTGTTCTTTGCATTCATCTAACAGAGTTGAACCTTACTTTTGATAGAGCACTTCTAAAACACCCTTTCTATAGAAAATGCAATTTTACATTCAGGAGCTAAGAGGCCTATAGTGGAAAAACGAATATTTTCAAATAAAAACTGCCCAGAAGCAATCTGCGAAACATCTTACTCTTCTGTGCATTCAACTAACATAGTTGAACGGTAGTTATTATTGAGCAGTTCTGAAACACACTTTCTGTAGAAAATGCAAGTGGACATTCAGGGCGCTAAGAGGCCTATAGTGGGAAAAGGAATATCTTCAAATAAAAACCACAGAAGCAATCTGTGCAACTTCTTACTGTTCTGTGCATTCAACTAACAGAGTTGAACCTTAGTTATTATTGAGCAGTTCTGAAACACTCTTTCTGTAGAAAATGCAAGTGAACATTCAGGGCGCTAAGAGGCCTATAGCAGAAAAATGAATACGTTCAAATAAAAACT